>NC_057809.1:460132658-460395889 GCF_018294505.1 Triticum aestivum
TGCAACTCGTTGCATATTGAGCTCCACTTAATTTGTAGTATTGTTTGTGCACTTTGCCATGCCATGGCTCTTTAAACCGGACATGCATCTTACTTGGTTGTGCATCATGCCATGTTTAAGTGATGGTTGTTTACTGTATTGTTTTCTTCTTTCCGGTGTTGCTTCTTCGGGTTAGTTCCGATAACTTCGCGTTTGTGAGGATTCGTTCGACTTCGTCCATTTTTTTATTTCATGGACTCGTTCTTCTTCCTTGCAGGATCTCAGGCAAGATGACCATACCTTCGAAATCATTTCTATCTTTGCTTGCTAGTTGTTCGTTCTATTGCTTTGCCGCTCTACCTACCACTCGCTATATCATGCCTCCTATATTGCCATGTCAAGCCTCTAACCCACCTTTCCTAGCAAACCGTTGTTTGGCTATGTTACCGCTTTTGCTCAGCCCCTCTTATAGCGTTGCTAGTTGCAGGTGAAGATGAAGTTTGTTCCATGTTGGAACATGGATATTGTTGGGATATCATTATTATCTCTTATTTACTTTAATGCATCTATATACTTGGTAAAGGGTGGAAGGCTCAACCTTATGCCTGGTGTTTTGTTCCACTCTTGCCGCCCTAGTTTCCATCATACCAGTGTTATGTTCCTTGATTTTGCGCCCCTTACGCGGTTGGGTGTTATGGGAACCCCTTGACAGTTCACTTTGAATAAAACTCCTCTAGCAAGCCCCAACCTTGGTTTTACCATTTGCCTCACGACCACCTACTTTTCCCTTGGGAGTCACGCTCCCAAGGGTCATCTTTATTTTAACCCCCCGGGCCAGTGCTTCTCTAAGTGTTGGTCCGAGCCAGAGCCACTTGCGGTGCCACCTCGGGGAAACTTGAGGGCTGGTTTTAGCTTGACGTAGTGTTCATCCGGTGTTGCCCTGAGAACGAGATATGTGCAGCTCCTATCGGGATGTCGGCACATCGGGCGGCCTTGCTGGTCTTGTTTTACCATTGTCGAAATGTCTTGTAACCGGGATTCCGAGTCGGATCGGGTCTTCCTGGGAGAAGGAATATCCTTCATTGACTATGAGAGCTTGTGATGGGCTAAGTTGGGACACCCCTGCAGGGTTTGAACTTTCGAAAGCCGTGCCCGCGGTTATGGTCAGATGGGAATTTGTTAATATCCGGTTGTACAGAATTTGACACTTAACTTAATTAAAATGCACCAACCGCATGTGTTGCCGTGATGGTCTCTTTTCGGCAGAGTCCGGGAAGAGAACACGGTTCTTGTGTTATGCTTGAACATAAGTAGTTTCAGGATCACTTCTAGTTCACGACCGTGTGTTGATTCTCTTCTCGCTCTATTTTGCGTAAGTTAGCCACCATATATGCTAGTGCTTGCTGCAGCTCCACCTTACTACCCTTTCCTACCCATAAGCTTAAATAGTCTTGATCTCGCGGGTGTGAGATTGCCGAGGCCTCGTGGCTCACAGATACTTCCAAACAGTTGCAGGTGCCGATGATACCAGTACAGGTGGCGCAACCGAGCTCAAGTGGGAGCTTGATGAAGATTTTGATCGTTGTTTTGTGTCTTGTCCGGTTGATCAGTAGTGGTGCCCAGTTGGGACGATCAGGGATCTAGCTTTTGGAGTTTTCTTCTTTTATTTTGGTTCCGTAGTCGGACCCTGATTGTATTCTGGATGATGTATGTTTAACTTGTATTGGTGTGAAGTGGCGATTGTAAGCCAACTCTTTATCACTTTCTTATTCAGTACATGGGATTGTGTGAAGATTACCCCTCTTGTGACAAACCTACATGCGGCTATGCCTCTAAGTCGTGCCCCGACACGTGGGAGATATAGTCGCATTGTGGGTGTTACAAGTTGGTATCAGAGCCTTCCCCGACTTAGGAGCTCCCTGCTTGATCGAATCGCTGACATTGTTGAGTCTAGAACAAAATATTTTGAGTCTTAGGATTATATATATCGGAGAGTAGGATTCTTTTTACTCCTCAGTCCCTTCGTCGCTCTGGTGAGGCCTCCCGACGTAGAGTTTTGAGTTTTCTCTCCTCAAATTTCACGAATTAGTTTTAGGATCACGCGGGTATCTTGGAATCGTTCCGATGGTTTTGTGACAAGAACATTGTTCTTGGTGCCTCCTGGCATTTAGGGGTTGTGGCAGTGTCCCAGGGAGTTGAGCTCCGAGGTGTTGTCGTCACAATTTTATCGTTGCAATTCTGGAATACCTGAGTTCGCCGACATCGAAAATCTCTTTTATGCAGTTGTTTGTGAGATAACCTCGACGCCACCCAGTACTAGGGCGGGAGTTCAGGAGTATTGCCATAACTCGTATAATAGATGCTTTTCGAAGGTTGAGGTAAACGATTTCCGAAGGTTTCTTGGTTATGTGTTGAAGGATGGATACAGCTAGATGTAGGATTTGTTAGTTTGGGTGAGATATTATGCTTCCCCTGTATCCCCAACACCTGATTGCATAACCAGAAAGTTTCGGGATTTTATAAGTGGGAATTCAAGTAGCTCCTAGAATATCATTCCAACAAGCACATGATACGATATGGGATCTATCATATGTTTGTTCCGGCTTATTTCCTAAGCCAATCCTTTGTTTTTGTTTTGAGTTGTGGTTTTCGAGTTGCTTCAATGGCAAGTGTTGATTCCATACCTTTCCTAAACGGTGTTCTCATATTTCTATGTGAATACTAATCCCTCATGATAATCGAGATTGTCATGTCAATCCTTTTCAACCGGCGTGTTTCTCTTCAAGTGGATCCGATCATTTTTTAACATTCGCAAGATCAATTCTAAGTTTTCTCAACGGTGTTTGTTTCATTCGTCCCAAGTTGTCTTTGTTTTTCCCGCCCACCCACCCTTTTTCTTCAAGGATTCAGATTTCTTAATCAAGTATCCTTTTATTGATGGGAAGCCTCTGCATTCTTTTCCGTCAATATTCTTATCCGGTGATTCTCAGGAAGTTACTAAGGAAGCCTCAAGTTCGTCACTCTTAACTCATTTTCTTCTCCGGTGGATTTAATTCAAGCTTTGTCGATCAAATCCTTTGCTCGGTTCTCATGCCGGTGCACCTCGTAATCATCCACTTCTCTCTATTCAATTGTTCCGGAGTGCTCAAGTTATCTTGAAGATTCGTGTTTCCACTTTGCTTTCGTTCAAGCTCTTTCGAGGATGTTATCTCATTCAAGCCATTTAATTCAACCGGTGCAATCTCTCTTTTCAAGTAATCTTTTCAACGGTGTTTCTTTTGAGTGGGCCCTAACCCACAGGTGTTTTCCCAGGATATTACCTGACTCTTCTAATCTTCCCGGATTTACTCTCAAATTCTTTTCCAAGTTTGACGTAAGAATGAATTATCATCAGTCATATGTCTTTCTCCAAGATCTTTCAAATTCTTTTCATCGTTGGTTCAACCTTTCTAATTTTCATCCTGGAGTCTCAACAATTCATGGTGGTGTTTCTCGTCATCATTCTCGGGTTTGTGAAGACCGGAGAAGAGTTTCTCTTAAATCTTGGTCCATTCTCTTCAAGATTCATGGTTCTAGCTTGATGCCATCCTCTCATAATTGTTTTCGATTGTGAGAATTCTTTTCACCCATCTGGAAAAAATTCAAAAGTCTTTTCAGTTTGATCCTCCGAAAGCCATCAACTCAGAATTATTCATTCTCAACTTTCAACTCTCATTCTCCAAATCTTACCGGTGCATCGCTCAAGTATTCTATATTCAGCCCGTGATCTATTTGTTCTCACGTATCTAAATTTCCTCAAGTATCTTCGTTCATCTTCTAATTCTTTTCGGTGTTTCTTTATCTTTTCTTCATTCATTTTCAATCCTTACGGTGGTTTGTTCAAGGTTCCTCTTCATACGTTATCATTTGTTCTTCCCAATCTTACCGGTGGATCGTTGAAGTCTTTTCTCAAGTTTGCGCCATATCTATCTTAATCCTTTCAATGAGAATAAGTAGTATGCCAAATCCATTGCTTGTCATCAATTTAATTGGTGAAGGATGAGCATAATGTAATTCTTATTCTTGCTTCATCGAGTAAATTCAATTCCTTATTCCGGAGGTTCATAAAAAATTCTCAGTTTCAATTGTTTCATCTTTTCTTCTCCCGGAGTTCCAAGCTCTCTCAATTATATCACCGCGAAGATCCATCTAAATCACTACAAGGCTTCACCTTGTGTTTTCAACTTCTCTTTCTTTATATCATCATTTTGTTACCGGAGTTCTTCATGGAGGTTCTACATGGTGGTTCGTCAAGGATTCATTCCATTCTTCAATTGTTCTTCAACATATCTCTCGAAGTTATGATCTGCCAAGCTATACTCAAAATTAAAAGGGTGCTCAACACATGTTTTGTTTTGAGAAGTTCAAGTATTCTTCATTTTGCATTCCGAAGTGCAATTCTTCATATCTCATCTTTTGAGGTGGTGTTATGTCGTTGTTGATAACTTCCATTCGTGTTTCATGATTCACAAGTTTTTTTTCAAGAGTGACATATCTAAATCCATCATTTTCTCTTCGCCCAAGACATCTTTTCAACCCATCAATCTCTTCATTGGATTTATCTTGGATTATATTTCACCTAAAGCTTTCCCTAAGGATTGTTGCTATTTATGGTGCTTATAAATGACCCAAGTTCTTCATTTATCCTCCCGGTGAAATAAGTTTCTCGTCTCCTTATTCATATCAATCCATCGTTTCTGTTAGGGGCAGAATTTCACCACAGTTTTGAGATATTTTCCATAATCCCACAACAAGCTTACTCTTTTCGTTGTTGGTTTTCCAACAACTCCGTTCGACCCTTCTCCTAAGGATGCCTTTTCAAGCTCTTTTGTGGCAGAAGTTGGCATTTTCTTCTCCATTCTTTCTTTCTTTCCAATGATCTATCTTCTATTCTTTCTTCCGGAGTCATTGTGATGTTTCTCTCTTTGTCCCATCATCTCGTTTTGCCAAGATCATCCTGTTTCCGTTGCTTATCCATTCAACCGGAGTGTCGTGTCCAACATTCAAGTTCTCTCATCTTATCATGTTTTCCCCCCTTCTCAACCAGAGTGTTGTATGAAATCTTTCTTATCCCTTGTGCAATTCTTTCAATAGTTCCGGTTGCAATGTGTTGTTGATTTCATCAAGTACTCTATAATCTTTTCAAGTTCATGTTCAATTCCGTCCATTTATAGTCGGAGTGCTTCCCAAATTATAGCAATCTTATTCCTTCTCTATCTTGTTTTAACCAGAGTGTTGTGTCATCTCCTCGAGTTCTTGTCATCTTGTCAAGTTTTGTGTCTCTTTTCAATTGGAGTGCTATTCGAATTTGTTCTTCCTTCTTCCTTGTTTATCTCGTTCCAACCAGAGTGGTTTCAATTCCTTCTTGTCCTTTGTGCTCGTCATTCATAGTTTCGCAACCTCCAAGGTTAACATGATGTTCCTTGTTCCTCTTTTCTAAAGAAGTGTTTTCAACTTCTTGCATCCTTGTTGAATTCCTCCTTCCAATTTGTTTAACCTCTCAAGGTTGGTTGGTTTCACTAGTTTTCCAAATAAGCAACTTAGTTTTACCTCTTCTCTTCCTCTTCCGTTTTCCCTCCAGTGCCATCCTAGATCTTGGGACGAGATCCTCTTGTAGTGGTGGAGTGTTGTAACGCCCTGAGACCGTTGCGCCAGGTGTCTTCCAGTTATTCGCTGTTGTTGCCTTGAAATTTATTTGCGTGTTGCATTTTTTGCCATGTCATCATCCGCATTGCATCATCATGTTTTAAAACTTGCATCCATCCCGGTCTCCTCGTTCTTTCCGTTGTCCGTTCTGAGCCCAGACACACTTGAACGCGCCCGCGGCATGTCCAAAATAGTTTTTTATAAGTGGCCGGAAAATGTTCTCGGAATGGGATGAGATTTTGCGTGCGGTCTTATTTTGTTGTAGGTAGACCGTCTGCCAAGTTTCATCGCATTCGGAGTCCGTTTGTCACCCCAACGGATAAGTATAGCGGCAGTATAGCCGGTCTTTTCATCGGACATTTTCGGTCTCCGGAAACCGTGCCGGGCCGCATCTCTCCCCTCTTCTCTCAGACCAATCCTCTCTCCACAGTCCACCTATGCCTAGCCTACCCCTCTTTGCGCCGTGCATAGACCTCTCGTGCGCGTCCGAAACTTCCCCGGACCCGACCCGGGCAGTCGTCACCGTTGGATTCGGATCATCCCCAAACATCTACATTACATCACTGTTTTCTTATTTGGACTCCTACCTATTTTTTTCCTCTCGGCCGTTCGATGTAGATCAGACGGACCGGATTAGCCCCTACCCAAAAAAATCTATTGCTATATATAGTCCAACCCTAGACCAATCCCTAAAACCTAGGCTTCTTGTCCCATCGCGCCGCCACCTGCTCAATCCCCATCGGGATCACCTGCAGCCAACCACCATCCACCCCATCGATCCATCTCCAGTCAACAACCGCCGACACTCAAATCCCGCAGGAGCCTGAGCCCCACCTCCTCGCCCACCATCCCCGCCTCCTGGATCCTCACGTCCCCGGCGCCCTAGCTGGACCTCGCCGGAGCCGCCGACTAACGAGGACGACCCCGCGCCCCTGTCTTCCTTCTTCCCATGCTCCTGTTCCTCCTTCCCTCACACGCCTCTCTCTCTCTCTATGACTTGCCACAGCAGGGAACAGTCGCCGGTGCCCTGCATCCTGTCCCGCGTCCGCCGTGGCCGTGGAGCACATCGGCGTCGTCCTCGCCTCCCTGCAGGAACCGAACATCGCCGCCGCCCATGGAACTCCTCCGCCATGGACGCCAGGTCCCAAGGTCCCCGCGCCCGTCCTCACAGTCACTTGCAGCCTTCCGTTGTCGCGATCTCATTCGCCTCCTCAAGCCGAAGCTCGCCGCCGCCGGCGACAACAACAGCAACATCATCGTCGCCCTCTTCCTCTCCTCTTGTGCGCGCGTCCACTCAACCCCGTCGCTCTCCGTCTTCATCGCCGCGTCGCCCGTGCTCCTCCGCCTGTCCAACAGCAGCAACGTACCCTAGCTCCCGCTCCTTTTCTCCACCCGCGGCACCAAGCCCGAGCCTCCCGTCGCCAAACGCCACCGTGGCCAGCCGCCGGAGCCCAACTGGACCATGCTGCAGCTCCTCTGCCCCCTTCCTTTCTCTCTTTGTCCTTCTCCTCTGTCGTTTCTCTCTCCCACCCTCACGCTTCGCTCTCTGTCTCCCAACGCAGGAAGCCCGCCATGGATAACGTCTCTCCAGCGGTTCGCATCGCCTACTTCGCTCCGGGGCTGACTCCCACCACCTCGATCCGGTTGCTACCATCGCGCCAAGCTCCGCCGTCTCCTGCCCGCGTCCCGGTCGCCCGCCTTCGCTTCCTCTACAACGAGTAGGAGCACGTTCGTCAGGCGCCCGCCTCCCCTGTTCCTGCTCGCGTGGGCTGCGAGCCTCTCCAAGGCCCAGCTGGCTCTGCCTGCCCCAAGCCTCTCCACCGACTGGGCTTTGGCCCATGGTGAGGCCACCTCCAGTGCCCATGCTCATGTTGGGCCGGCCAGTTTCGGCCCGTGGTCATATTTTTCAGTCTCTGCGTTTTTCCTATTTTCCAGAGAGAGCAGTTTTGCAGAAAACCCCCTGCTGTTCATGCATATAATAACTTAATAACCGTGCATTGGTTTAAAATGATTTATATATGAAAAATGCTTAGAATTTTGTCATAATATGCTACTTTCATCCATGTTTAAAATGTTAAAAATGTTGTTTGTGTTTATTTTCCATATTGCCATGCTAAAATGATTTAATTCATAACTAATAAACCGTAGCTCGGTTTTAAATAAATTATATATGTAAATGGGGTAGAAAAATGCATAGTTTATCATGGTGGATTTACTTTGCATGTTTAATAACTCTAAAATTGTGTATAGGGCAGAACAGTACCAAATCCATATTTTGCACATGAGGATTTTTCCGGACTTGTTGCTTGTTGTTCCGGCCTCATTTAAACTTGCCTAGATAGGCAGTTTTCATATGCTTCACCTCTTGCCATGCTAACCAACATTTAATATTGTTGAGTACATAAACGGGAGAGAACTAAATAAGTCATGTGGTGTTCCGTCAATATGCAACTCATTGCATATTGAGCTCCACTTAATTTGTAGTATTGTTTGTGCACTTTGCCATGCCATGCCTCTTTAAACCGGACATGCATCATACTTGGTTGTGCGTCATGCCATGTTTAAGTGATGGTTGTTTACTATATTGTTTGCTTCTTTCCGGTGTTGCTTCTTCGGATTAGTTCCGATAACGTCGCGTTTGTGAGGATTCGTTTGACTTCGTCCGTTTGTCTTCTTCATGGACTCGTTCTTCTTCCTTGCGGGATCTCAGGCAAGATGACCATACCCTCAAAATCACTTCTATCTTTACTTGCTAGTTGTTCGTTCTATTGCTATGCCGCGGTACCTACCACTTGCTATATCATGCCTCCCATATTGCCATGTCAAGCCTATAACCCACCTTTCCTAGCAAACCGTTGTTTGGCTATGTTATCGCTTTTGCTCAACCCCTCTTATAGCGTTGCTAGTTGCAGGTGAAGATGAAGTTTGTTCCATGTTGGAACATGGATATTGTTGGGATATCATTATTATCTCTTATTTACTTTAATGCATATATATACTTGGTAAAGGGTGGAAGGCTCGGCCTTATGCCTGGTGTTTTGTTCCACTCTTGTCGCCCTAGTTTCCGTCATACCGGCGTTATGTTCCTTGATTTTGCGTCCCTTATGCGGTTGGGTGTTATGGGAACCCCTTGATAGTTCGCTTTGAATAAAACTCCTCCAGCAAGGCCCAACCTTGGTTTTACCATTTGCCTCACCACCACCTACTTTTCCCTTGGGAGTCATGCTTCCGAGGGTCATCTTTATTTTAACCCCCCCGGGCCAGTGCTTCTCTAAGTGTTGGTCCGAACCAGAGCCACTTGCGGCGCCACCTCGGGGAAACTTGAGGGCTGGTTTTAGCTGTACGTAGTGTTCGTCCGGTGTTGCCCTGAGAACGAGATATGTGCAGCTCCTATCGAGATGTCGGCGCATCGGGCGGTCTTGCTGGTCTTGTTTTACCATTGTCGAAATGTCTTGTAACCGGGATTTCAAGTCTGACCGGGTCTTCCTGGGAGAAGGAATATCCTTCATTGACCATGAGAGCTTGTGATGGGCTAAGTTGGGACACCTTAGCAGGGTTTGAACTTTCAAAAGCCGTGCCCGCGGTTATGGGCAGATGGGAATTTGTTAATGTCCGGTTGTAGAGAATTTGACACTTAACTTAATTAAAATGCATCAACCGCGTGTGTAGCCGTGATGGTCTCTTTTCGGCGGAGTCCGGGAAGAGAACACGGTTCTTGTGTTATGCTTGAACGTAAGTAGTTTTAGGATCACTTCTTGATCACTTCTAGTTCACGACCGTGCGTTGCTTCTCTTCTCGCTCTCTTTTGCGTAAGTTAGCCACCATATATGCTAGTGCTTGCTGCAGCTCCACCTTACTACCCTTTCCTACCCATAAGCTTAAATAGTCTTGATCTCGTGGGTGTGAGATTGTTGAATCCTCGTGGCTCACAGATACTTCCAAACAGTTGTAGGTGCCGATGATACCTGTGCAAGTGGCGCAATCGAGCTCATGTGGGAGCTCAATGAAGATCTTGATCGTTGTTTTGTGTCTTGTCCGGTTGATCAGTAGTGGTGCCCAGTTGGGACGATCGGGGATCTAGCTTTTGGGGTTTTCTTCTTTTATTTTTTGTCCCGTAGTCGGACCCTGATTGTATTCTGGATGATGTATGTTTAACTTGTATTGGTGTGAAGTGACGATTGTAAGCCAACTCTTTATCCCTTTCTTATTCAGTACATGGGATTGTGTGAAGATTACCCCTCTTGCGACAAACCTACCATGCGGCTATGCCTCTAAGTCGTGCCCCGACACATGGGAGATATAGCCGCATTGTGGGTGTTACACATGATGTTTTCATGGCTTGTCCGTTTTTGATGTCATTGCTACGCTAGATCATTGCACATCCCGGTACACCGCCGGAGGCATTCATATAGAGTCATATTTTGTTCTAGTATCGAGTTGTAACATTGAGTTGTAAGTAAATAAAAGTGTGATGATCATCATTATTAGAATATTGTCCCATGTGAAGTTATCAAAATAAAAGTGGCCAGAGAAGCCCCCCAGAAAGAGAGAGCCCAAAGAAGCCTACAAAAAAAATAAAAAAAATGAGAGAAAAGAGAGAAGGGGCAATGTTACTATCCTTTTACCACACTTGTGCTTCAGAGTACCACCATGTTCTTCATATAGAGAGTCTCTTGAGTTATAACTTTCATATACTAGTGGGAATTTTTATTATAGAACTTGGCTTGTATATTCCGATGATGGGCTTCCTCAAATGCCCGAGGCTTCATCAGCAAGCAAGTTGGATGCACACCCACTTAGTTTCAGTTTGCGTTTTCATACACTTATAACTCTTAGTGCATCCGTTGCATGGCAATCCCTACTCCTCGCATTGACATAAATTGATGAGCATCTCCATAGCCTGTTGATTAGTCGCGTCGATGTGAGACTTTCTCCTTTTTGTCTTCTCCACACAACCTCCACCATCATGTTCTATTCCACCTATAGTGCTATATCCATGGATCACACTCATGTATTCTGTGAAAGTTGTAAAGGTTTGAGAACATCAAAAGTATGAAACAATTGCTTGGCTTGTCATCGGGGTTGTGCATGATTTGAATATTTTGTGTGGTGAAGATGGAGCATAGCCAGACCATATGATTTTGTAGGGATAACTTTCTTTGGCCTTGTTATTTTGAAAAGACATGATTGCTTTATTAGTATGCTTTAAGTATTATTGTCCTAGTGTCAAATGATAGACTATTGCTTTGAATCACTCGTGTCTTAATATTCATGCCATGATTAGATTACATGATCAAGATTATGCTAGGTAGCATTCCACATCAAAAATTATCTTTTTTATCATACCTACTCGAGGACGAGCAGGAATTAAGCTTGGGGATGCTGATATGTCTCCGTCGTATCTATAATTTTTGATTGTTCCGTACCAATATTCTACAACTTTTATACACTTTTGGCAACTTTTTATACTATTTTTGGGACTAACATATTGATCCAGTGCCCAGTGCCAGTTCCTGTTTGTTGCATGTTTTTTGTTTCGCAGAAAATCCATATCGAACGGAGTCCAAACGGGATAAAAACTGACAGAGATTTTTTTGGAACATATGTGATTTTTGGGAAGAAGAATCAACGCGAGACGATGCCCGAGGGGGCCACGAGGCAGGGGGGCACGCCCCAGGGGGTCAGGCGCTCCTTGGGCCCTCATGGCCACCCCGTAAGGAGGTTGATGTCCTTCTTTCGCCGCAAGAAAGCCAATATCCGGATAGAGATCGTGTTAAAATTTCAGCCCCCAATCGGAGTTACGGATCTCCGGGAATTTAAGAAACAGTGAAAGGGCAGAAAAAACGCAGAAACAGAGAGAGACAGAGAGACATATCCAATCTCGGAGGAGCTCTCGCCCCTCCGCCGCCATGGAGGCCATGTACCAGAGGGGAAACCCTTCTCCCATCTAGGGAGAAGGTCAAGGAAGAAGAAGAAGAAGGGGGGATCTCTCCCCCTCTCCCGGTGGCGCCAGAACACCGCCGGGGCCATCATCGTGTGACAGCGATCTACACCAATACCTCCGTCATCTTCACCAACATCTTCATCACCTTCCCCCATCTATCTACATCGGTCCACTCTCCCGCAACTCTCTGTACCCTCTACTTGAACATGATGCTTTATGCTTCATATTATTATCCAATGATATGTTGCCATCCTATGATGTCTAAGTAGATTTTCGTTGTCCTATCAGTAATTGGTGAATTGCTATGATTGGTTTAATTTGCTTGTGGTTATGTTGCTGTCCTTTGGTGCCCATCATATGAGTGAGCGCATGGATCACACCACAGGGTTAGTTGTATGTTGATAGGACTATGTATTGGAGGGCAAGAGTAACAGAAGCTTCAACCTAGCATAGAAATTGATGCATATGGGATTGAAGGGGGACCAATATATCTTAATGCTATGGTTGGGTTTTACCTTAATGAACGTTAGTAGTTGCAGATGCTTGCTAATAGTTCCAATCATAAGTGCATAGAATTTCGTGTCAGGGATGACATGCTAGCAGTGGCCTCTCCCACATAAAACTTGCTATCGGTCTAGTAAAGTAGCCAATTGCTTAGGGACAATTTCACAAATCCTACCACCACTTTTCCACACTCGCTATACTAACTTTATTGCTTCTTTACCTAAAACAGCCCCTAGTTTTTATTTACGTGCTCTTTATATTCTTGCAAACCTATCCTGTTACACCTACAAAGTACTTCTAGTTTCATACTTGTTCTAGGTAAAGCGAACGTTAAGCGTGCGTAGAGTTGTATCGGTGGTCGATAGAACTTGAGGGAATATTTGTTCTACCTTTAGCTCCTCGTTGGGTTCGACACTCTTACTTATCGAAAGAGGCTACAATTGATCCTCTATACTTGTGGGTTATCAGCACCCCAGGTCGAAGCCCCTGGCCGCATCAAAAGTATCCAAGGATATTGTACATACATCCGGTTTTATGATTGTAGTTTTAACACATTATATTGTGTGCTGTAGTCCGGCCCGTGATCTCCCCCAACTATCATCACCTTCAGGGAACTCACTGGAGCCGAGGATGGTGGAGAGCGAGATGCCTCCGTGAGCCTCTCCGCCAACCGCCACGGACAATACCGAAGTGTTGTCCCGAAGAGCCTCTCCGGGCCATGGAGAGGTGCAGGAGGCCGCCAAGATGGCGCCAGAGGGTAACACCTTGGTTACCGAGAACATGGGGGAACCAACCCCCATGGATACTGGCAACGGGGGCCATGAACAATCCGGCCCCCAGTCGAACATTATTCCGGAGACCCATTCGGCTCCGGAATCGAGCGAGCAACCCCCTTTAAAGGAGGGGGGAGGGTCGACTCCACCGACGACCTCTATCAATCCAGAGGTGTCGGATACTTTGGTGGAAGCACTTCGACGTGCTTCCATTGTGGAGGAGCACCATACCCTCATGGGTACGGTGGTTGAGAAGGTTCAGTGCACCAAAAGCGGGCTAAACGAAGCCTTCACCAGCCTATTAAGAAGCTTTGAGGTACGCGATGTAATATTTTTAGCCACTTTGCATATGAAAAAAAAATGCCTGTGTATAGATAGTAGCCCCTGAGACTCTGTTCGGCTTTCGAAAAAAAGGCCGAACAGAGGATCAAGTAATATTGGCAGGAGCTAACATACTTGTCTATTTTGATAAACATGCTTCACTATTAGCGGCGACTGCCCAGGCCGCAGAAGTATCCGAACTCAAGCGGAAGCTGGAGCGGGCCGATGAGGACCTCGTCCGCATTAACAAGCGGTTTGATGAGGCACAAGGTATGTTTGAAAAAAAATGTTTACACACCTAAAGTAATATGCCAATGCGGAGTCTAATCTCCTGTGTTGCCCTGATTATATTTGCAGGTAGTGCGGCCGAGGTCGAGACCCTGAAGAGCACCCTCGCTCAAGCCAAGGAGCAGGCACGGGTGAGCCAAGCGGCTGCTGACAAAGCGGCTGCAGATTTAAAGGCCGAGCAGGTCACCCGCTGCAAGTATGAAGAGCGGGTGACCGAAGTGGAGTAGGAGCTCAAGGAGGCCGCCAGCAAGTGTGAGGCCTTGGAGGAGAAGAATAAGGCCCAATCGGTCAATATCACCAAGGCTCTTCAGGAGGCCAAGGAGGTGGGGACCGAGTCCTGGGCGGCTCGCGAGGAGATCAAGTAGGCCGAACAGATAGCGGCTGGTAAGCCCTTTCTTTTACAGAGTACATTTGGCGGTCGGAGGTATGATTTACTTAATCGACTATGGGGTTCTCCAGATGCCTTTGCGGGCCTTCCGAGGAGTGCTACCAACGCCGCACAATATTTTTGGTCCCAAGAAGGGAACACGACAGAGAAGCTCTTCTGGTCGCAGTACCTGGCACCGGAGCGGCCAGTGCTGCTGAACAACCAGATGATGCAATTGGCGGAGCTGCATAGGATGTCCGGTTTGGCAAGGAAGGACATCATAGTCCAGCTATGGCCAGCCGGACCCATTCCTAGTAGCTACTTCGGCCTGGTCGGGCGGCTCGGCGATGCTTTGCCCCGAGTTGAAGCTGTAAAGCGCTCTACGTGCATAGAGGGCGCTCGGATGGCCTTTGCCCGTGTCAAGATGCACTGGGCGAAGATGAAGGCCGCCGTCGTGGCAGTTGAGGGCCCACCTGAAGGCAAGGACTATCGTAAGCTGGAGTGATATTTCGAAGACGTCCTAGAGGGTGCCCGTTTAATAGAGGGTCAATGCTCGAAGGATATTATGTTTGAATGAATGTATCCAGGCTGCCCAGACTTTGTGTTATGAACCAAGGCTTTTATAATATATTTGTGCCTTTATCTAAAATTATTTTCCTCTTGTGCGGCCGTTTTTATTTCTAAAAGTTTGCCAGTCATCGGCTTTAGCCCCCACGTAGATACTACGGGGTTGTTCGGAATAGCACATGACCACACTTAGCCCAACGTCTTGCTCCGTAAAGGAGGTGTCTGTGCAGCGAACCAGGCAATCAGACTATGCAGCTTTATCACTCTCACTTAGCCATATGAGTTTGACAATGGGACTATAAGATAGTCCCTAGTGCATGTGCGACTATCCGAGCTTGGATGCCATAGGCGTGTGACTGGGTGGAGGCCAGTCCTTCATACAATATGGAAAGAAAATCACAAAAGATTTAGCAAGTTGCCGAACCGCTGACCAGCTCTCGCTATATCATGACAGTCAGTTTTCGGCTTTCTCTACTGATTTATTTGACCGGACGAACCAGAAACACAATCGAAGTAGTTCTCCCTTTACTACCTTAGCCAAACGGGCGGGACGTAAGGTGGTAACCATAGGAGCCGGGCAACCCAACTATTGACCAAAGACATGATTCGGAGCCGATGCATATAATGCAGTATTTGGGATGCTGAGGTATACTATAAAAGTGTTCGGACTTTTTGTTTTTGAAAAATATATGTGGCCGAATAGAGCCCCTGGGAATTTATGCCGAGGTGTATATGTCAATCTGTCGTGAAGACGGAATATAGATTATGAAATAAGCCAATACCGAATAGGGTTGGACAAAACTATTTCCACAATAGTTTGATTGATACGTCAAAACGTGCTCTTACAGAGAATGCCATAAGCATCAAGGCTATTTTACAAGCCAAGAATTTGAGAACAAGGGAAAGCTGTATACAGGTCCTAAAAAAGGTGGTCTTGAAGTTCCTTTGGACACCCTGCTGCACGTCTGCGCCGCTTTTCACCTTGGTGATGGATCCTTTGAGAGGATCAACGATCTTATATATAGAAGGGTGATACATCTCCAATGTATGTAATTTTCTCACGCTTTTCCTCTTGTTTTGGACTCTAATTTGCATGATTTGAATGAAACTAACCCCGGACTGACGCTGTTTTCAGTAGAACGACCATGGTGTTGTTTTTGTGCAGAAATAAAAGTTCTCGGAATGGAACGAAACTTTTTGAGGATTTTTTATACCAATAATAAGAATTTCTGGAGCCAAGACCCACCGGAGAGGGGGCCCTGGGTGGGCACAACCCACCAGGGCGCGCCCCTTTCCTGGCGCACCCAGGTGGGTTGTACCCACCGGGTGGCCCCGCTGATGACCCCCCCTGATACTATAAAATCACATTATTCCAGAAAAAATAAAAGAGAAAGAATTATCACAAACCACGAGACGGAGCTGCCGCCAGGCCATGTTCTTCGTCGGGAGGGCAGATCTGGAGTCCGTTTGGGGCTCCGGACGGGGGACCTTCGTTCTTCGTCATCACCAACCCTTCTCCATCGCCAATTCCATGATGCTCCCCACCGGGAGTGAGTAATTCCTTCGTAGGCTCGCTGGTCGGTGAGGAGTTGGATGAGATTCATCATGTAATCGAGTTAGTTTTGTTAGGGCCTCATCCCTAGTGGATATCCACTGTGTTCTTAGATTGATGTTGCTATAACTTTGCTATGCTTAATGCTTGTCACTTTGGGCCCGGGTGCCATGATTTCAGATCTGAACCGTTTATGAATTCATCATTATATCCATGTTTTAGATCCGATCTTGCAAGTTATAGTCACCTACTACGGTTATGATCCGGCAACCCCGGAGTGACAACAACCGGGCCCACTCCCGGTGATGACCGTAGTTTGAGGAGTTCATGTATTCACTATGTGTTAATGCTTTGTTCTGGTTCTCTATTAAAAAGAGGCCTTAATATCCCTTAGTTTCCAATATGGACCCAGCTGCCACGGGAGGGTAGGACAAAATATGTCATGCAAGTTCTTTTAATAAAGCACGTTTGGCTATTTACGGAATACATGCCTACATTATATCGATGAACTGGAGCTAGTGCCGTATCGCCCTAGGTTATAACTGTCACATGATGAATATCATCCAACAAGTCACCGATCCAATGCATACGAATTTATCCATATTGTTTCTGCTAAGTTACTACTGCTATCATCACTGTTACACTTGCTACAAATTACTGTTATCACTGTTACTGTTACCGTTGCTACTATCACTACTATCAAAACTATTAGACTACTTTGCTACTGATCATATTGTTGCAGATAATTAATATCTAGGTGTGGTTGAATTGACAAGTCAGCTGCTAATACCTTCAAAAATTCTTTGTCTCCCGTTGTGTCGAATCTATAAATTTGGGTTGAATACTCTACCCTCGAAAACTGTTGCTATCCCCTATACTTGTGGGTTATCAAGACCTTTTTCTGGCGCCGTTGCCGGGGAGCACAGCTATATTTGTTGAGTCAGTTGGGATTATTATCATATTATCACTATGAAGAATCTGAAGGATCCAAAGACTAAGATTTATCCCTCTAAGACGAGGGGAGGTAAGGAACTGCCATCCAGTTCTACTTTAGATTCACCTTCTGTTATGAGTAAACTTGCAACACCACCACATGCTATCAATTCTGATATGTTGGAAGTTATTGATGATGCTACTTCTACTATGAATGATTCTTATGATGATGCTAGTACCTTGCCTGATGATGATGATGTGCCACTTGGTGAATTTCTTGATAAACAAATTGCTAGAGTTATACAACATGATGTTGTTGAATCTGATGATGAGCTTGAAATAGAAATTCCTGAAACACCTGCTAGAACTAGCCTTACTAGATATGAATTGCCTAAGATACCGGAAGGTTATGTTATGAGTGAAGAAGAAACTAGAGATATTCTTGATTGTAATGATAGAGATGATCTAGAGAAATTACTACACAAGTATAAAGAAAAATCTCTGAATGCTAGAATGAAATGTGATCCTAAGTTTGCTACTTCACCTATCTGTATTGATGATAAGGATTATGAATTCTCTGTCGACCCAGAGCTAATTACTCTGGTTGAATCTGATCCTTTCCATGGTTATGAAACTGAAACTGTTGTGGCACATCTTACTAAGTTGAATGATATAGCCACCATTTTTACTCATGATGAGAAAACTCGTTATTACTTTATTCTCAAATTATTTCCTTTCTCATTAAAGGGTGATGCTAAAGCTTGGTACAATAATCTTGCTCCTGGTTGCGTGTGTAGTCCCCAGGATATGACTTCTTCCTTCTTTGAAAAATATTTTCCTGCTCATATGAAACAAGCTGCCTTGCAGGAAATATTTAACTTTGTGCAAACTAAAGAAGAGAGTCTCCCACAAGATTGGGGGAGGCTTTTCCAGTTACTTAATGCTTTGCCTGATCATCCTCTTAAGAAAAATGAAATACTTGATATCTTCTATAATGGACTAACCGATGCTTCTAGGGACTTCCTAGATAGTTGTGCTGGTTGTGTTTCCAGGGAACAAACTATTGCTCAAGCTGAAGAATTATTGAATAACATATTGAAAAATTATGATGATTAGACTATTCCTGAGCCACCGCCTGAACCCACTCCAAAGAAGAGGGGTATATTATATCTCAGTCCCGAAGATATGCAAGAGGCAAATAAATCTATGAAGGAAAAATGTATTAAAGCTGATGATGTTAAAAATTTACCTCCTATTGAAGAAATACATGGGCTTAATACACCACCAATGCCTAAGGTGGTAGAGGTAAATTATCTTATGAAGTTCAATGATAATGACAATCCTCACAATATGCATCCTAGTCAATGCCTTTATGAGTTTGAAATCTACATTACAAAACAAGATCACTTCCATGCAAATGTTATGAAACAATTGAAATATAATTCTAATATGATTGCTCGCTTGAGTGATTTGTTATTTAGAATATCAAATGATGTTAGAGGTGTTGGAAAACATGCTTCTATGGTTCAAACTCAACTAGAACAAGTTGCTAAATCTCAAAGAGAATTACTTGATGAAATGAATCATAATATGCATGACTTTGCTGTTAGAGTTGCAACTAGAGGAGGTAAAATGACTCAGGAACCACTTTATCCTGAGGGACACCCTAAAAGAATTTAACAAGATTCACAAAGAGATAACACTAGTGCACCTAGTCCTTCTAGGAAGAAAAAGAAAAATGATAGGACTTCACATGCTTCTAGTGAACCTGAAATAGAGAAACCTCCTGATAATGAAAATGAAACTTCTATCTCAGATGTTGAAACTCAATCTGGTAATGAACACTCACCTAATGAAAAATATAATGATGAGGTTCATGAAGACTCTCAACCAACCAATTATAAAGAACCAGATAATGATGTTGAGATAGAACCACCTGTTGATCTTGATAACCCACAACCTAAAAATAAAAGGTATGGTAAAAGAGACTTTGTTGCTAGGGAACACGGTAAAGAAAGAGAACCATGGGTTCAAAAACCTATGCCTTTTCCTCCCAAGTCAACTAAAAAGAATGATGATGAAGAATTTGAATGCTTTGCTGAAATGCTGAGGCCAGTCTTTTTGCGTACTCGCTTGACTGATATTCTTAAAATGCCTCCTTATGCAAAGTATATGAAAGACATCATCACAAATAAGAGAAAAATACCGAAAGCTGAAATCTCCACTATGCTTGCTAATTACACTTCTAAATATGGAGTACCTAAAAAACTTGGAGATCCGGGAATACCAACTATACCTTGCTCTATCAAAAAGAATTATGTGAAAACTTCTTTGTGTGATTTAGGAGCTGGTGTTAGTGTTATGCCTTTCTCTTTATATAAAAGACTTGACTTGAATAAACTCACACCTACTGAAATATCTTTGCAAATGGTTGACAAATCAACTGCCATACCTATCGATATCTGTGAGGATGTGCCCGTTGTTGTTGCTAATGTTACTATTTTGACTGACTTTGTTATATTTGAGATGCCCGAGGATGACAACATGTCGATTATCCTTGGTAGACCCTTCTTGAATACTGCAGGGGCTGTTATTGATTGCAATAAAAGCAAGGACACTTTTCATATCAATGGTAATGAGCATACGGTGCACTTTCCGAAGAAACAATTCCAAGTGGATGGTATTAATGCTATTGAAAAATCTCCAACAATCACTATTGGAAGTTTTCAAATACCTCTATCTATTGTCCAAAAGAAATATGAAATGCTTATTGTTGGGGAAATGCATATCCCCATTGAGGTAACTTAGTGATTTATGAAAGTTCTTCGGTTTCATACTAATCGAAAGTGGTTGTTAATAAGACTTGATAAACCTTATTAATGAATCATTTTTGAATGGTATGAAGTTGATGAATTTAGTAAGCATTACTTTCTGTCCCAACTTTTTATTCTCTGATTTTATTAGTTAAATAAAATAAAATGCCATGTTTTGTCTGTTTTCTGAATTTCTCGTGCAATAAAAAATGACCCAAAAATAAAAGTTCTCAGAATGCCCTGAAAATTTTATATTTTTTCTTGAATATGTAAGAATTTTTGGTGCAAAAATAACTAGAGGGGGGTGCACCAGGTGGGCACAACCCACCTGGGCGCGCCAGCACCCCCTGGCGCGCCCTGGGGGGTTGTGGTCCCCACGTGGCCCCCCTCACTTATCTCTTTAGCCCACATCACCACTTACCTCCAGAAAAAATCCCCATTGCTCTCTCTCCCGTGTTCTTGAGTTCAAGCCCGTGGATTTCGATCTCTTTGCTCAAAGCTCCGTTTCCTAATCTGTTTCGGGGGATTGTTGCTTGGTATGTGACTCCATCATTTGTCCAATTAGTTTTTGTTTTAGTGGCTTATACTTTGAATAATTAGCTACTCTTGGTGCTGCTGTAGATGTGCTTGCATGTTGAATTATTAGTGTTCTAAGTAGTGTGAATGCTTGCTATGGCCTCTATGTATCCCTATGAGTAGTTGATATCAATCTTACAAAGTTTTGTTGACAAAATTTTGTCAGTCCAAAAACTTTTATTTTCAGAAAATTGTACGCGGACATGAATATCTTCAGGAAGTTTGGTTCTAATAAGAACCCCAAGGGAGTTATTGGGGAGTCTTCTGACACTGATCTCCACCCTCGGAGGTTGGCGGAGGTACGGCCGTGCGAATGGCCGCACACCCCATTCCTGCAAGAGGCTGGAATTCTTGAGGAGTTCATGCAATACATTGCTAATGCCGGCCTGACCGACTTCATCACAGATGAGTGTGATAGTACCACATCCTCACAAACATCTTTGTTCAGAGCTTTACTTTCTTGCCTAGAAATAACCTTCCTGAAGTGAGCTTTAATTTATATGCTGAAAATCATCAGATACCACTTACTGAGTTTTGTGACATATGCATGATCCCGTCTGATGGGAGCTTGGCTGAGCCTAGGCCGGCTAGGTTTGAGGATTTTTTTCGCACTCTGACAGTGGGTGACGAGAGAGGACTGTCAGCCACTACAGCTCCTAGCGTACACTTTCCTGCCGTACATTATTTTGCTTTATTTGTCGCTAAGTGCTTGCTTGCTAGAAAGAAAGTAGGTGCGCTTAGTGCACCAGACTTTGCTGTTTTACATCGAGCACTAGAGGGCGACCACACCTATAGCTTGGGAGCTATTGTGGCTCATCGCCTCCATCTTAATAAATCACAGGGTGAAATACCTGGTGGGATTTATGCTACTCGTTTGGCGGCTCACTTCGAGGTTGATATACGCCTCATGATTTCCCTTTACCTAGACTGTGCAGCCATGGATCACCACCATTTTACTGATATCGAGTCCCCTCACATCCCTATTTTGTATAACCTTGTTTTTAGTGTGAGGATTCGTGGTGTTATTCCATTGCCTGCTCCTGCTTTGTTTGATTCTGTTGCTAGGGGCAGATATAGGATTATGCCTGCAGACATCATCGCCTACCGGAACGCTCAGGCTGCCGCTGAGGCAGCACACCAGGCACCTCCGCAGTGGGATCAGTGGATGCCCCGCTCCTCAGGATCCATACTACCCTCCACGCTATTGATTGATTACCAACTTAGGCCAAAAGCCTAAGCTTGGGGGAGTACGTGTTTCCACCGACTTTACATTCATGTCCACTTATTCCATTTGTCAGTGTTCACACTTTTTCATTGTATCATCCATGCTTAGATTTATTTTCTTGCTTTCTTCTTGTGTGTTTGAAAAACCTTAGAAAACCAAAAAAATAGTTGTAGTAATTTATTTTCTATGCATGCTTAGTAGTAGTACTAAAAAGAAAATCCAAAAAAAGATTTCCTTGTTCTTCTTTTGCTTGTTGGGAGCTTTCCCGTGTAAATATTTTTTCTCGTTTTTTGCTTTTCCCTTTTATATGCTTGCTTAAGAAAACCAAAAACTCCAAAAATATTTCAGTGTGTTTCTCTGAAATTCTTTTCTTTTATTCGAGTTGTATCGAGGGGAAGACCACGATGAAATTGTTGAGTGGCTCTCATATGAATAATTGTTGAACTAATAAAGAGCCCATTTTACCTTGTCTTCTCCTGTTGAATAAAATGTTTGCAGAGTCCAGCTTAGTCCATGACGCTCTTGCACTATTATTATTTTCATATCATTCGGCCGTGCAAGCGAAAGGCAATAATGACGATATTCGATGAGCTGGCCGTGGCAAGGAGAAACTGGTATGAACTCGACTTGTTCTGTCAGTGTAAATATGTTTAACCTAGTATCCATGCTTCAGCCCATTATGATTAAACATGTTTGCAATGACAATTAGAGATTATAGTTTCTCATGCCATGCATAAGTAGCTGGGAGTGGATAATGATTTATCTTGGATATCAACATAGCTTTAAAATGATTGTGACGTAGTATGATGATATGGTATCCTCCTCTGAATGTTTGAGTGGCTTGACTTGGTACATGTTCATGCATGTAGTTGAATTAAAACCAACATAGCCTCTATAATATTTATGTTCATGGTGTTCATATCCTACTCATGCTAGTGTCCAATGTTACTATGCATAATTCCTGGTTATGATCATTGTTGCTCTCTAGCTGGCCACTTCCCAATCTTAAATTGCTAGCCTTCGCCTGTACTAAGTGGGAATTCTGCTTGTACATGAAAAACCTTGAACCCAAAGTTATTCCAAATGAGTCCACCATACCTACCTATATACGGTATAACCCTGCCGTCCTAAATAAATTTGCATGTGCCACCTCTAAAAACTTCTAAAAAAAATTATCCGTTTGGTGTGCATGAATTGTTCATGGAACGACAGGAGGTGGTCGATATCTTCCGTGCTAAGCATGTTATCCTCAGGTCGAGTGTTTATTCACTTGCCATCGCACGAGGAAATGGGCGGTAATAGGGATTCTCAGTCCCGAACTCAAAAATGCAAATAATTAAACAAAACTCGCCCCGGGACTGATGTTCGTATGGACGGCACCCGTTGTTTCGGACAAGCCATGGAGTGTGATTGATGGTGGAGGGGAAGTAAACCTTTACTTTTATCGCTTGGGAACCGCCACTAGCGTGCTTAGCATGGAAGATGTTGATAACTGATGGTCGTGAAGTGAATAAGAAGGGTGCATGTCTGAAAATATCATTTATCTTTCTTTTAAAAATTGAGCTTTGGCACCTCTGCAAATCACTGCTTCCCTCTATGAAGGGAATATCTATTTACTTTTATGTTGTGTCATCACCTTCTAAAAACAAGCGCCAGAAACTGAGTAGAGCACATCGGTCATGATTTATGCATTGTGTATAGCTAATGTTGGGTGCATCATGACTGGATCTTTTCTACCATGAGTTACAATGTTTAGTCGCTGCTTGAACTTCGGAGGTGCTCTGCATTTATGTTTTGCGGTCTCAGAAAGGGCTAGCGAGATACCATTATTGTCATATTATATCGTGGTTGTTTTGACAACGTGTTGCCGTTTGAGATATCTTATTATTGCTCGTTAGCTGATTATGTCATTGATATGAATCATTATAATCTTTAAGAGTTATTGTTGACATGGTTAGTTATAATGTTGGCTGAAAACCTGGGTGCTGTTTAAGCTTATTTATGCAAACAAGAGCAAAAGTGTTCGTAAAAGTTTTTCTTTCTCACTTTTAGTTTATCAACTGAATTGCTTGAGGACAAGCAAAGGTTTAAGCTTGGGGAGTTGATACATCTCCAATGTATCTACTTTTTCTCACACATTTCCTCTTGTTTTGGACTCTAATTTGCATGATTTGAATGAAACTAACCCCGGACTGACGCTGTTTTTAGCAGAACTACCATGGTGTTGTTTTTGTGCAGAAATAAAAGTTCTCGGAATGGAACGGAACTTTTTGAGGATTTTTTATACCAATAATAAGAATTTCTGGAGCCAAGACCCACCAGAGAGGGCCCCCCTAGGTGGGCACAACCCACCAGGGCGCGTCCCCTCTCCTGGCGCGGCCAGGTGGGTTGTACCCATCGGGTGGCCCCGCTGATGACCCCCTGATACTATAAAATCACATTATTCCAGAAAACATAAGAGAGAAAGAATTATCGCTATCCATGAGACGGAGCCGCCGCCAGGCCCTGTTCTTCCTCAGGAGGGCAGATCTGGAGTCCATTTGGGGCTCTGGAGAGGGGGATCTTCGTTCTTCGTCATCACCAACCCTTCTCCATCGCCAATTCCATGATGCTCCCCACTGGGAGTGAGTAATTCCTTCGTAGGCTCGCTGGTCGGTGAGGAGTTGGATGAGATTCATCATGTAATCGAGCTAGTTTTGTTAGGGCCTCATCCCTAGTATCCACTAGTTTTTTAGATTGATGTTGCTACGACTTTGCTATGCTTAATGCTTGTCACTTTGGGCCCAGGTGCCATGATTTCAGATCTGAACCGTTTATGAATTCATCATTATATCCATGTTTTAGATCCGATCTTGCAAGTTATAGTCACCTACTATGGTTATGATCTGGCAACCCCGGAGTGACAACAACCGGGCCCACTCCCGGTGATGACTGTAGTTTGAGGAGTTCATGTATTCAGTATGTGTTAATGCTTTGTTCCGGTTCTCTATTAAAAGGAGGCCTTAATATCCCTTAGTTTCCAATATGGACCCCGCTGCCATGGGAGGGTAGGACAAAAGATGTCATGCAAGTTCTTTTAATAAAGCACATATGACTATTTATGGAATACATGCCTACATTATATCGATAAACTAGAGCTAGTGTCGTATTGCCTTAGGTTATAACTATCACATGATGAATATCATCCAACAAGTCACTGACCCAATGCCTACGAATTTATCCTTATTGTTTCTGCTAAGTTACTACTGCTATCATCACTGTTACACTTGCTACAAATTATTGCTATCACTGTTATTGTTACCGTTGCTACTGTCACTACTATCAAAACTATCAAACTACTTTGCTACTGATCATATTGTTGTAGATAATTAATCTCCAGGTGTGGTTGAGTTGACAACTCAGCTGCTAATACCTTCAAATATTCGTTGGTTCCCCTTGTGTTGAATCTATAAATTTGGGTTGAATACTCTACCCTCGAAAACTGTTGCGATCCCCTATACTTGTGGGTTATCAAAGGGGTCTGGGAAAGGGCCCTTGTACCACAAAAAAGTGATCTAGGTTTTAAAGAACCTGAAATAAGAGAGAAAGGGGGGAAAAGGGAGAAGATAAAGGTCCGAACAGGGTCGAGCCATATTTTGGACATTGTCTGTCGGATTTCGGGTTCCGGCAGACCCTTGAGGTTCAAACACTGGGGTGCGCGCGGAGATTTCGCCTTCTACCTACCTGCGCCCCACTGCCCCGCTAAGATCTAAGCTATGGAAAGAACAGCACAAGAGACACGGAGTTTATACTGGTTCGGGCCACCGTTGTGGTGTAATACCCTACTCCAGTGTGTGGTGTGGTGGATTGCCTCTTGGGCTGATGATGATGAGCAATACAAGGAAGAACAGCCTCGCGAGGGTCTGCTCTTGGCTGGGGCGATGAACTGCTGGGAGGAGTTCAACCACCCTTCTCTCTCTCTCTCTGTGATGCTACTCGATCAGATCCCAGCTTGTTTCTGGGTTGGCCGATTCTAGATCCCCCCTTCGCTGGGGGTGGCTAGTCCTATTTATAGGCAAAGGCCCTGGGCCTCTTCCCAAAAATTGAGCGGGAAGGGCGCCAACAATTGGCCATTTTGAAGGGGAGCATCTGGTACACTTATCCTGACTAAAGTTGGTCCTCGCCTGCCAAAGGCTCTGGTGGTGACGCTGGCTTGGGCTCCATAATGACTTCCTCCCTGCCTTTGGGCTGGTCTTGGTCTCGTTGCACCGAAACAGGTGCCTTTGCTTGATGCTCTCGCCTGCGCTTGCTCCCTTTGCACCAAAGAG
The DNA here is from genome assembly GCF_018294505.1 of Triticum aestivum. Classification (NCBI taxonomy): domain Eukaryota; kingdom Viridiplantae; phylum Streptophyta; class Magnoliopsida; order Poales; family Poaceae; genus Triticum; species Triticum aestivum. The sequence continues at coordinate 460,158,493 of NC_057809.1, forward strand.
GAAAGGAGGACACTGCGCGGGCTGGCGCCCGCCTGGCACCCTTGGTCATCATGGCTTGCGTCACGGGCACCTCATGAGGTACCCCGCCTTGATATCTCCGCCTCCTTGCGAGCCAGCCTGATGAGGCCATGCCTGAGGAAGCTCTGTGTCCTCCGCCCCACGAGGCTTGACCCCTCGTGAGGGTCTTGGGTCTGTGTTGATGAAGATGGGCCGTGCTGGGCCCCTCCCCGAGCCACGCTGCAGGCCGCAGGCAGGCAAGTCTGGGGACCCCCGTTCCCAGAACGCCGACAGTAGCCCCCGGGCCCAAGGCGCGCCCGGACTTGGCCGTGCAGGGAGGCGAAAGGGCAAGAGCGAAGCGCCACGGGCCCTAACAGCCTGTGGCCTTGGGCGCTGCGTGGGTGTCTCCACTTCCCCATGGCGCCTCGGCAACTGCACGGATTGGACAAGTCCCTGCATGCAAAGCGGGTCATGATTACCTGCGATCGTGGGGGCCGACGGTTGGCCCTCGCCGGTTATAAGTACGGATCAGCACGCACCCTTCCAGTTCATTCCCCCTTGCTTCTCCTTCTTATTCATGGCCCCGTCAAGGAGGTTCTCAGCCGCAGAGAAGGGGAAGGCTCGCCAGGTTGAGCCTGCCTCTCCCCCGCCCAAGCGCGGCCGAGGGCGCCCTCGCAAACATCCTGTGGCCACCACGGCAGCTCCCCACGGCCGTGGAGATGATTTCCAGCACGGTGACGGGCGGACTGCTGCGGCCGGGGGGCGCGCTTCGGTCGCACGTTCCCCTAGGCCATGCTTTCGTGCCGCAGAGGTGCTGCCGGAGTTTGTTGTGTGGTCGGCGGAGCCGACTAGCACCCGACTTCAACTTCCTCGCTTCCTCCTCGGCGAGCTCCCGGCCGGCGCCCCGGGCGGCCTCTGGCTTCAGGCAGATGGCTGCTGCAGCCGGGCCTCATGGGCTTCACTGGAGGTCTCCGCAGCCGGGAGCCTAGCCTTGACCCGTGGTTGGCAGACGTTTGCCCGCGCGCGTGGCCTGAGCCGTCGGTGCACCCTGCACTTCAAGTTTGACGGCGATGCCACCCTCTACGTGAGGGTGTTTGGTGAAGATGGTCGCCGTGCAGGGTGCTGCCCTGAGGACGACGACCGCGGCCGGGAACCCAGCCCCGTCGATGATGGAGAGGACAGCGCTCGTGTGATTGGCGGCACTCAGGGTTCCCCAAGCTTCACCGGTTCTTCTTCAGGCGGCGACTCTTCTAGCGGTGGCCGCGGTCAGCCTCCACGCCGTCGTACCTGCTTGGGAGGTGGTAGCATGTCTGCCCGCCGTCGCGCTTCGGTGAAGCGCGAGAGGGAGTCTGCCTGAGCCCCGGAGGCAGCTCGAGTCTTCCCTGCAGGCCGGTGTGAGGCGAGCTGCGCCTGATTTGTTCTTTCTTTTCCTTTTTCCTGCGTAAAAAGACAGTAGCATGGAGCCCCACGGGGGCGTGTTTGGGTTATTGCTGTTAATCATCGCTTTGCTTCCGTTATCGTGCCTTCCGGCTACGTGCCCGCGCGTGGATAGTTCCCGGCCCCAGCCGTGGGGGGGGGGGCGACCGACCCAGGCCCTGTGTTCGTGTCGCGGTGCCCGTGGGGCACGGACTGGAGGGGTGCTCCTGTAATGGACCCAGGTCGTGAAACCTTTGAACGACTAGGACAGGAACACTCGCGAGGGCGCTCGGCTGCCCCCCTCGCGAGGCCTTGCATAAGAGAAATCGAGGCAGGAGAGTGAAAAGTCGAAGAACCACGAGCCAAAGACGGCAACAACTTCAATAAAACTTCGAATGAGAATGAACAAGCCAACTGCGGAAAGCAAATGAAAAAGCCGCGTCCGGCACCTAATCTAGTCTTCGACGTCTTCTCACCAGCGCGGAGCTAAGTGCTGCCACTGGGCGTGGGAGGGAGCCCCAGGGCCTGAGGCCGGCGCTCCTGAGACTCCGGGGCGTGTACAGCCCCAACTCATTATTACGTGAGAGTGTCACGGGCGGCGAGCTTCACAGGTGTTGGCCTTCTTCACAGGCTCCGGGCCTTTCTTGGGGGAAGCAGGCTTCACTGGCATTTTTCCTCTTCACAGGCTCCGGGCCCTTTCCAAAACGTGACAGCTTCACAGGCATTTGCCTTCTTCACAGGCTCTGGGCCTTTCCAAAATGCGACAGCTTCACAGGCATTCGCCTTCTTCACAGGCTCTGGGCCTTTTCCAAAACGCGACAGCTTCACAGGCATTCGCCTTCTTCACAGGCTCTGGGCCTTTTCCAAAAAGGATAATCTTCACAGGCATTCGCCTTCTTCACAGGCTCTGGGCCTTTTCCAAAAAAGGATAATCTTCACAGGCATTCGCCTTCTTCACAGGCTCTGGGCCTTTTCCAAAAAGGATAATCTTCACAGGCATTCGCCTTCTTCACAGGCTCTGGGCCTTTTTAGGGGTAGAACCTCCGGAGGTGCTGGATGTTCCATGCGTTCTGGACCGGCACCCCCTCCTGAGTCTCCAAGCGCGCGGAGCCGGGCCTGGAAACATGAACAACCTTGAACGGGCCCTCCCACATGGGAGAGAGCTTGTGCAGTCCCTCCCTGGAGAGAACCCGCCTGAGCACGAGGTCTCCTACCTCGAGAGTTCTGGGGCGGATGTTGCGGCAGTGATATCGTCGCAGTGCTTGTTGGTACCTCGCCGCTCGCAGCGCGGCTTCTCGGCGACGTTCCTCCCCCAGCACGAGGTCCATCCCCCGCATGGCGTCCTGCTGCGCCTCGTCGAACGACAGGACCCGCGCGGAGCAACGTCTGACCTCGTGAGGGAGGACCGCTTCGGCTCCGTAGACCAGGAAGAACGGGGTCTCTCCAGTCGGCTTGGTCGCGGTTGTGCGGATGGACCACAACACGGACTGAAGCTCGTCGTACCAACCTCTGCCGCAGGCCTCCAGCTTCTTCTTGAACGTCCTGGTCTTGAGGCCCCTCAGGACCTCTGCGTTGGCTCGCTCGGCCTGGCCGTTGCTTCGGGGGTGCGCCACCGAAGCGTAGCATATCTGCGTTCCAAGGTTAGCACAGTATGTTTTGAAGAGGTTACTGGTGAACTGCGAACCGTTGTCTGTGATGATGCGGTTCGGCACCCCGAACCGGCTCACGATGCCCCTGATGAACTTGACCGCGGAACCCGCGGGGATGGTGCGGACGGCCTCTACTTCAGCCCACTTGGTGAACTTGTCCACGACGACGTAGAGGTAGCGGTAGCCCCCTGGCGCCCGAGGAAACGGGCCCAGGATGTCCAGCCCCCAGACTGCGAATGGCCACGAAAGGGGTATAGTCTGCAGGCCTCCTGCCGGCTGATGGATTTGCTTGGCGTGGAACTGGCAGGCCTCACAAGCTTTCACCAGTTCGACGGCGTCATTGAGTGCGGTGGGCCAATAAAACCCACTGCGGAACGCCTTGCCGACGAGGGTCCGTGATGATGAATGATGTCCACAGTCTCCGCCGTGTATATCTTCCAGCAGTTCCTTTCCTTGCTCCCTGGAGATGCAGCGCAGGGATACATCGTTTGGTCGCTTCCGGTAGAGCTCTCCATCCTTGATGCAGTATGCCGTGGCCTGCCGTGCCACACGCTCCGCTTCCTCCTCCTTCTCCGGCAGGGTCCCTTGTGTTAAGTAACTCCGGAGCTCCGTGATCCAGCACCCCTCCTGAGGTTCCATCGTCAGGAGCAGGCGTGCTCCTGAGGCCGGGCCACAGACCGGGGCTCCTGAGGCAGGTGGCTGGGGGAGCTCCTCCCGAGGCTGAGCCGTGTTTGACAATGACGGCAGGGCTGAGGGCTTGAAGAGCCGCTCCTCGAAGACGCCAGGCTCCTGAGGTAACCGCCTGGACGCCCGTTTGGCGATGTCGTCGGCCTCCTGATTGGTGCCACGGGGCACATGCTGCAACTCCAACCCCCAGAACTGCTTCTCCATCCTGCGGACCTCCGCAAGGTAGGCTTCCATGTGCTCATCTTTCGGCTCGTACACCTTGTTGGAGAAATTGACAAGGAGCTGCGAATCGCCCTTGATGGTGAGGCGTTTCACCCCCAGGGCAGCTGCGGCCTTCAAGCCCGCTATTAAACCTTCATACTCCGCTATGTTGTTGGAGACCTTTTCACCTTGCTGGAAACAGAGCTGTACAGCGTAGTAGAGCTTGTCCTGAGTGGGCGATATAAGCACCGCCCCAGCCCCAGCGCCATGCCTGGAGAACGCCCCATCGAAGTACATGACCCAGCCTTCTGGCGCCTCGCTTCCCGGGGAGAGGGACCGATCCTCGTCGGCCTTGAGGCCTGGTGCCTCCGTCCATTCTGCCACAAAATCCGCTAATGCTGCTCCCTTGATGACTCTGGTCGTGCTGAATTCGAGCTGAAACGCTTGCAGTTCTATGTTCCACTCAGCGACCCTTCCAGCTGAGTTAGGGCTCCTGAGCACTCTCTCCAGGGGGTATGACGAGATGACCTTGATGGGGTGACCCTGAAAATAGTGCCGCAGCTTGCGCGAGGCCACCAGTAGCGCGAGGAGGAGCTTCTGAGGCATGGGGTACCGTGCCCTCGCATCCCGCAACACCATGCTGATGAAGTACACCGGGTGCTCAACGAGGTTGGGTGCGTCAGTGCTGGTGGCGCCCTCCGGAGACCATGGCGCCTCCTGAGGCGATGAGGCCTCCTGAGGCTGGCCATCTGGGAGAGGGGCCTCTTCCGCCTCCGGTGCACTCCTCTGCGGCGGCTGATCCTCCTCAGCCGCTGTGGCGGTTTTTGTGGGCCTTCCTTGTTCCTATTTTGCCTTGTCCCGGGCTGCTGCTGTGGTTTTGATTCGACGCTCCTCCCTAACCGCCACCAGGGCTGCGCTGGCGGAGTAGGGAGTGGCGGCGAGGTAAAGCACCAGGGGCTCTTGAGGGCGCGGAGCCACCATGACCGGAGGGCTGGTCAGGTATCTCTTGAGATCCTGGAACGCCTTGTCGGCCTCTTCAGTCCATTCAAAGGGCCCCTTTTTCTTCATTAGCTGGAAGAAGGGCAGCGCTCGCTCCCCCAACTTGGAGATGAAGCGCCCTAGCGTGGTCACGCGCCCAGTGAGCTTCTGCATTTCTTTGAGGGTCTTTGGCGGGCTCATGTCCTCGACCGCCTTGACCTTTTCCGGGTTAGCCTCGATGCCTCGGTGGGACACGAGGAAACCCAAGAGCTTGCCCGAGGGGACTCCGAACACACACTTCTCTGGGTTGAGCCGCAGGTTCACTGCGTTGAGGCTCGCGAAGGTTTCCTCCAGGTCTTGTATCAGGGTCCTGGCCTCCCGAGACTTCACCACAATGTCATCGACGTAAGCCTCAACATTCTTCCCGAGCTGCGGGCCCAAGGTGATGTGCATCAGCCGCTGAAAGGTCGCCCCTGCGTTACGCAGCCCGAATGGCATGCATGTGTAGCAGTACACCCCACACGGGGTTAGGAAGGCTGTCTTTTCGACGTCTTCTACCGCCATCTTGATCTGGTGATACCCAGAGAAGGCATCCAAGAAGCATAGCAGGTCGCATTCTGCGGTGGAATCGACGATCTGGTCGATGCGGGGGAGCGGGAACGGATCTTGCGGGCATGCCTTGTTGAGGTTGGTGAAGTCGACACACATGCGCTCCTTCCCTCCCTTCTTTGGCACAACGACAGGGTTGGCCAACCAATCCGGGTATCGGACCTCGCGAATGACCCCAGCGGCTTCTAGTTTGCGGGTCTCTTGGACGATGAAGGCCTGCTTTTCTGTGGACTGCCGCCTTGCCTTCTGCTTCACAGGGCGCACGTTGGGGCACACGTTGAGGTGATGCTCGATTACGCTCCTAGGGATCCCCGCCAACTGGTCAGGCTCCCAAGCGAATACCTTCTTGTTTGCGCGCAGGAACCTGACCAGGGCCTCCTCCTGCTCGGGCTCGAGGTTGGCGCCTATGGTGAAAGTGGCATTGGTGGACCCGTCCTCATCGACGGGTATCTGCTTGGTTTCTGCCTTGTCTTGGGTGAACAACTGTTTCTTCTTGGCGGGTGCAGCCCCCTTGGGCTCAGGGGCTCCGAGTCGACGGGCTGTGCCGACGCCGCCGTCTTGAAGGCGAGCTTGAGCACTCGCAGCGCGTCTCCGGTGTCCCCGTGCACGGTGAGGACACTGCTGCTCCCGGGCATCTTCATGAGGTTGTACGCCGGGTGCATCGCGGCCATGAACTGGGCCAGCGCTGGGTAGCCGAGGATGGCGTTGTAGGGGAGGCCGATGGGGGCGATATCGAAGTCGACCAGCTCCGTGCGGAAGTTGTTGTAGGTGCCGAAGGTTACTGGGAGCCGGATCTGTCCCAAGGAGCTGGATGATCCGCCCCCAATGCCTGAGAAGGGCCGGCTGGGTTGCATCCGTTCCAGGGGTATGCAGAGGAGGTTGAAGGACTCAACCGAGAGCACGCTAAGGCCCGCACCGCCATCGATGAGAGTTCTGGTGACGGCCACCTGGTAGATGGTGAGGGTGCACAGCATGGGGAGCGCACCCGAGCAGGCCGAGTTGGAGGGGTGGTCCTCCGAGCTGAAGGTCAGGCCGGCCTTGGGCGCCGCCCGGTCCGAGAGAGCCCCCTGCCGCGTGGAAGCGGCGCTGACCCGACGGATGAACGACTTGACGTGGTGACTTGTAGGCGGCGCCTGCGAGCCGCCCAGGAGGTCCGCGATGACCGGGGGTGTTGGTGTAGCGCGGTGGGCGGGGAAGAGGCTGCGGAGCTCTTCCCAAGAGGCCACGGAGGCTGCCGGCAGGTGGAGCAGCCATGCGCGCGGAGCGCCGGTGAGGGCCGTGGGGAGCCAGTTGGCCATGACCCTATCGTCACCTCCAGCTTTGAGGATGGCCTCCTCGTACGCCAGCAAGAAGGCCAGCGGATTAGTCGCGCCGTTGTAGCGCGGCGGCATCGTTGGCTTGAAGTTGTCCGGCCACCGTACCCGTTGCAGGGCTGGGGCCAGGGCTCGGAGCCCCCTGGCCCCCGTGCTGGCGCCGGCGGCCGGAGCGGGCGACGCGCTACTCATCGCGAGGCAGGTCGTGGCGGTGGCGGAAGGGAAAACTCTGGTGCACCCCTACCTGGCGCGCCAAATGTCGGATTTCGGGTTCCGGCAGACCCTTGAGGTTCGAACATTGGGGTGCGCGCGGATATTTCGCCTTCTACCTGCCTGCGCCCCACCGCCCCGCTAACATCTAAGCTATGGAAAGAACAGCACAAGAGACACGGAGTTTATACTGGTTCGGGCCACCGTTGTGGTGTAATACCCTACTCCAGTGTGTGGTGTGGTGGATTGCCTCTTGGGCTGATGATGATGAGCAATACAAGGAAGAACAGCCTCGCGAGGGTCTGCTCTTGGCTGGGGCGATGAACTGCTGGGAGGAGTTCAACCACCCTTCTCTCTCTCAGTGTGTGTGATGCTACTCGATCCGATCCCAGCTTGTTTCTGGGTTGGCCGATTCTAGATCCCCTCTACCCTGGGGGTGGCTAGTCCTATTTATAGGCAAATGCCCTGGGCCTCTTCCCAAAAATTGAGCGGGAAGGGCGCCAACAATTGGCCATTTTGAAGGGGAACATCTGGTACACTTATCCTGACTAAAGTTGGTCCTCGCCTGCCAAAGGCTCTGGCGGTGACGCTGGCTTGGGCTCCACAATGACTTCCTCCCTGCCGTTGGGCTGGTCTTGGTGTCGTTGCACCGAAATGGGTGCCTTTGCTTGATGCTCTCGCCTGCGCTTGCTCCCTTTGCACCAAAGAGGAAAGGAGGACACTGCGCGGGCTGGCGCCCGCCTGGCACCCTTGGTCGTCATCGCTTGCGTCACGGGCACCTCGTGAGGTACCCCGCCTTGATCTCTCCGCCTCCTCGCGAGCCAGCCTGATGAGGCCGTGTCTGAGGAAGCTCCGTGTCGTCCGTCCCGCGAGGCTTGACCCCTCACGAGGGTCTTGGGTCTGTGTTGATGAAGATGGGCCGTGCTGGGCCCCTCCCCTAGCCACGCCGCAGGCATCAGGCAGGCAAGTCTGGGGACCCCCGTTCCCAGAATGCCGACATTGTCCTTAGTGTGCCTCCATCCTTGCCCATGGTATTTTTGGTGCGTAGTTATGCACGCGCAGTACGTATGCTGAGATTAGGTGGGGTTTTTGATAGAGGCCGAAGTGCTATCCAGCTCTGGATGAACCGAACTGTCATCTTGCAGGGTAGACCAGACTTGTTTGACAATGTCCGAGGGCTTGATGGCCGATGAAGTATTTGGCTTGATAAGGCCACCCTGTACCTCAGCTGCAAGGGCCGCGGTATGCTCCTCAGTATGGAGGGAGCGCTCCATATTTCCATTAACTGTAATGACACCACGTGGTCCTGGCATCTTGAGCTTTAGATAAGAATAGTGCGGGACTACATTGAAATGGACGAAAGTGGTTCGTCCTCAGTACAGAAGGGGACGATGTTGAAGATTAAATCTTCACTTCGGAAATTATCCGGTGAGCCAAAGACTACTTCGAGCTTTATTGACCCTGTGCAGTAGGCCTCTACGCCAGGTATTACTCCTTTAAAGGTGGTTTTAGTAGGCTTGATCCATGACGGATCAATACCCATTTTACGGACAGTGTCCTGATAAAGCAGGTTAACAATGCTGCTGCCGTCCATGAGGACTCGCATGAGATGGAATCCGTCAATGATTGGATCGAGGACCAATGCTGTCGAACCTCCATGACGGATACTGGTCGGATGATCCCTACGATCAAAAGTGATCAGACAGGCCGACCATGGGTTGAATTTTGGGGCGACTGGCTCTATGTCATAGACGTCCCTTAGTGCGTGCTTGCGCTCCCACTTAGGGATATGAGTGACATAGATCATATTCACTGTTTTTACCTCGGGGGGGGGGGGGGGAATTTCTTTTGCCCCCTTGTGTTTGTTGGGCGAGGCTCATCGTCACCCTCGCTAGGTGGCCCCTTCCCCTTCCCCTTATGTTTGGTGTTTAGCTTACTGGCCTATTTGAAGACCCAACAATTTTTGTTGGAATGATTGGCAGGTTTGTCAGGGATGCCATGAATCTGGCAAGGCCGATCGAGTATTTTGTCCAAAATGGATGGACCATCTTTGTTTCCTTTGAATGGCTTCTTCCGCTGACTGGATTTAGAGCCACTGAATCCAGTGTTGACCGCCATGTCTTCGGTACCTTCATTATTGCTTCGATGCTTATGTTTGTTGCGTCGTGGCCTACCATTGCCATCTCTGGCTTCAGAGGTGCCAGGGACGCTGGTGCTGCTGCTTCTACGAGCTAGCCAGCTGTCTTCTCCCGTGCAAAAGCGGTTCATGAGTGCGGTAAGAGCTGCCATGGACTTCGGTTTTTCTGGGCCGAGGTGTCGGGCAAGCCATTCATCACGGATGCTATGTTTAAAGGCCACGAGGGATTCGGCATCCGGACAATCAACAATTTGGTTCTTTTTAATTAAGAACCTAGTCCAGAGTTTTCGGGCTAACTCTCCGGGTTGCTGGACTATATGAGTAAGGTCATCGGCGTCTGGAGGCCGGACATATGTACCTTGGAAGTTGTCTCTAAAGGCATCTTCCAAATTTTCCAAGCTACCAATGGAGTTCTCTGGGAGGCTGTTTAACTAGTGATGCACTGGTCCTTTCAGTTTTAGGGGGAGATATTTGATGGCGTGGAGATCGTCACCGTGAGCCATATGGCTATGGAGAAGGAAATCTTCTATCCATACCGCGGGTTCTATCGTGCCATCATATGATTCAATGTTTATGGGTTAAAACCCTTCTGGGAACTAGTGCTGCATTACCTCATCGGTAAAGCAGAAGGGGTGTGCGACCCCTCTGTATCGGGCAACGTCACGATGGAGTTTGGATGACATCCGTATGCGGCTTTCGGCCCGGGTGAGGTTATGCCTATCGCGCCAGGCCTGATGGTCGTCTTCTCATGTTGGGCCATGCCCCATTGATCCATAGATTGATCTGCCTTGGCCTACTCTATTGTCTAGGTCATGTAATAGGTCGTAGGTGTATCCTGGAGCCATTGTCTCTCTGCCTCTATGGCGAGGTGGTGCGGGTTGGTGTTTGGCATAGATGGCCGCTTTATCTCGCCCACACGATGGCCGGTCTAGTTCATCAGCGTTGTCATATCTTGACGGTATTGGCTCGAGGGCCTCGTCGTCAAATTGTGGCAGTAGCCGATGCTTCAGATAACTCTTTGTTGGGCGTTGGAGGCCATATTCTTCGGTAGCTAGGACCTGGGTCCATCTGTCGTTGAGTGTATCATGTTTGGCTTGGAGTTGTTGCTGCTTCTTTTTTAGGCTTCTCGCAGTGGCGATTAGTTGGCGCTTAAAGCGCTCCTGCTCGAGGGGTTCCTCTGGCACGATGAAATCTTCGTTGCCGAGGCTGACATCATCCTCGGAGATCAGTAGATAGTTGATGTCTTCTGAATCCTTGTTCTCGGCTGGATCATCGGGGTTAACATGCCCCTCCTCCCCACCATCCTGTTCGGATGCGGGCTTCACGGGGGCTTCGGGGTCTTCGGCGTTCTCTGGAGTGTTATTGTCTCCAGTGCCGGTATTACTATATTTTTCACAACGTGATTTTGAGAGGCGTCGTTGGCGTCGACGCTTTGGTGGTGCCTCTGCAAGTTTGTCCTCAACTAGATCCTTCCCGTCTTCCCGTCATCCTCTTTGGGTGTACCCACCATATACACGTCGTATGTGGAGGTGGCCGTCCAACATCCGGTAAACGGCGGGTCTTAGCCTTGTTCGTCTCCGGCATCGTCGTCCATGCCGTCGATGTCTTCGGAGGTGTAATCCAGCATGTCAGTTAAGTCCTCGATGGTGGCTATGAAGTGGGTGGTGGGTGGGACATAAAATTCCCTACTCTCAACCCCTAATCCGGGCTGGGTGTAGTTCAGAGGTGATCCCTCTATAGTGGTGAGGGATCGCATTAAGTCTAGAGCCTCGTTTAAGAGCGAGGATTGGACGGGGAAACGAGAGTCTGTAGAGCTAGCCAGGGCAAAAGCCTCCTGGCCATGCACACTTGGCGTGGACTTCGAGAGTTTGGAGCTAGAGTCTCGGGACGAGTCCGGCCTTTCAATGATAGGGGGAACCCAGTCTGACTCCGGGCTTGCTGAGGACACAATCTCCTCCGGATCTCCGATAGTGAGCTTCATAGCAGAGAGTCCAGCGGGCTCCAAACTCCCATCTTCAGACCCCGACAGTTTGCTCCGGATCTAAGGCCAGAGCGGTGGTCGGGGCCGTGAACCCTTTGAAGATCAAGTCTCCTCGGGTATTAGCGATATAATTCAGGTTCCCAAAACTGATCTGATGACCATTGGTATAGTTGTCGATCTGTTTGAGGTGGCCAATTGAGTTGGCACGCAGAGCGAAGCTGTCGAACAAAAAAATTTGACCGGGAGGAAAGTTTCCCCTGAAATAGTATCGTTTTTGATGATCGAATGAGCCATCGAACCTTCTGTCGACGGCACAGTGGAAATCTCAATGAAAGCACCAATGTCGGTGCCAAAACCGGTCGATCTCGGGTAGGGGGCCCCGAACTGTGCATCTAAGGATCAAAGGTAACAGGAGACAAGGGGGACACAATGTTTACCCAGGTTCGGGCCTTCTTAATGAAGGTAAAACCCTACGTCCTTCTTGATTGTATTTGATGAGTATAGGGGTTACAAGAGTTGATCTACCTCGAGATCGTCATGGCTAAACCCTAGATATCTAGCCTATATGAATTCTGATAGCCTCTACAGATTAACCCCTTCGGTTTATATAGATATCGGAGGGGCCTAGGGTTATGCAGAGTCGGTTTATAGACAAAGGAAAGTATGCATCCGGACACCAAACTTGCCATCCACGCAAAGGAGAGTCCCATCCGGACACGGGGGAAGGCCTTCTACCTTGTATCTTCACGGCCCATTATTCCAGCTCACAACACACGGGCCGGACTCTCGCAGACCCCTTAATTAGTCCAGGACTCCCTCAATCGGGTCGAGGAAGATGGTCTTCCATGCTTCAGCGAGGCACTCATCTTCTTTGGACGTCCACTTGACGCGCGGCTCAACAGTCCTAGCCCCCGCTTCTTCTTTTTCTCTTTCCTCGCCGGCGTAGGTGCCGGCTCCTCCTCCTCCTCGCCGTAGTCGAGCTCGTCATCCATGTCGTCGGCGAGGTCCATTGTATCGTCTTGTGCCTGGAACCCAGGGGAGGCGGTGGCGGCGGCCGATCCGTTCGTGATGATCTTGTCCATGTCGGCTTCCATCGCGCCGGGGTTGCCGAAATGCGATGATGAGGCTTGCGAGAAGTGCAGGGCGCCACTGCGTAGAGGCGGCGTAAGCCGGTGGCGAGTAGGTGTGCGGAGATACTGGACACCGGCGAACATGGGCGAGGGCATGCGCTGGTCGGGGTTTAGACCGGAGGGTGAGGCGTGTTGTCCATGCGGAAAGGTGATGTTGGGGTTGATTCTGCCGTGCCGTCGCCGTTGGCGTAGCCAGGCGAGGGTGCGCACCCCCAGGGCTGCGGCGATGGCGAGAAGCTGGCCGATGAACCGACGCTCTGCTGGCTCCAGGCAGCTTGCGGGCCATGCCGCCAGGTGGATTCATCATCCCCACGCGAGACGCCTCTGCCTGCTCCGCCGCTGCCGCGCTATCCCAGGCCCTATTGGCGTTGATCCTGTTCCGCCGGTCGATGGTGACAGCCTCCCGGTGCCGAACCTCCGCCTTCCAGTCGGCGTTCGACATTCTCGATGGTTTTGTCGGTGGTGCGCTCGGCTTCCTCTGCTTCGGCTGGGTGGCATCGGCAACGACAGTGGCACGAGGGGCAGTATACTTCTTCGGCGGCATGGTGGGATGGCGGCCGGATGGTGGGGAGAGGGAGGAGAATGGCGGGAGAAGAGGGGCAGAAGGGGGGAATGGAGGGAAATGGAGGGGAAAAGCGGGGGATTGGCTGGAAAAAGTGTCGTCTCTCGCTGATAGAGCGGACCTATGCGCCTTTTTGCTTCGGTCGGCTCCCCCAGGCGGCCCCCGGGGGCTTGGGTTCATCTTGGGTTCGCCCACTTGTACATCGAGCTCCTAAGAGAATGGTTTTTAACCCCTTTCCGCGACGGCATTTGGAACCGTCGCCAAGTGAGTGTGGGCGATAGGGGGGGTCCTTCCCACAGGACCCAGAAACCATCGGGGATATGCCCTCCTGGCACACACGTTAGGCAAAATGAGGTTGTGTGCGACCAGCGAGCGCTCAAATACAAAAATACATACAGTAGAGCTAAAAAATACAATTATACGGCGAAATTGTTTCCGGTCGCAAGTACATCCCACACAGTCAGTCCCCGCTAAACGTTTCCGTCCGTATGTACATCCCACACAGTCGCCCCGAGGAAAACGTTTCCATTCATAGGTACATCACACATAATTTTTCCCGTTAAATCGCTTGCGTTATTGAATATATCACACACGGTTCGTGGAAGAAACTGTGTGGCAAAGGCTGTCCATCACACACAGTTTTCATGTGGTAAACATTTGCGCAAGGTGGCCTAACGCAAACAGTTTTCAAGAGAAAGCCGTGTCTGATTGTTCATTGATCCGACACGGTTTATTCCTACAAAGTGTGTGCATTGACTAAGGTCATCGCCCACGATATTTTTTCAACAACCGTTTGCAATAGAAAAACCCAATTAGCAGGCTAATTATCCAATTATTCATAATCCATTTATTAATATAATTGACAGTTCATATTAAGCACACGATATATTTCATTTTCATGATTGAAATACATCAGAGTACAACATCATATAGCTTCAACACTCAGCTACCCCATTACACAACTACACCAGGACCAAGTTTCACAAGCAACATCTATAACCTTTCAAAATTAGCATCATAGACGGTACATAGATAGATGTATCTCATCTGGAAAACTGCTGAAGCAGAAGGAGAAGATTGAGCCTTCATTGATGTTGAAGGTCTTTGTAACTTTAGGCAGTGCCTGTGGATGATTGACTATCCATCCTTCGTCCTCTTCAGGAACACTTCAATATTAAACTGTGGGTGTTGTATGAATACCTTCCTCGCCTCCTGACCATACATGTGGTTTGAGAGGTAATCATCAGTGAACTGCTTTGGAAAGGCCTGGAAACAAGGATGTGCATAAATATCTTCTCTATATTGGAAATCAGGCAAAGAAATAAAAAAAGGCAAGGTATAATAGTTAGTACCATCCTGTAATGAACTGATGTCTTCTTCATTGTGCAGACAAAGATCTTGTTGTTTTTTGTCGCTAATTTCTTTATCCTAACAATCTTTCTGAGTTTCTTGACTTGATTGGTATTCATGGACAACTCATTTCCCCATATGCAAAAAGGCTCGAACAGTGGGTCAAAACCTCTGACAGCAGGACCTACATGTGCAAGACCAAATTGTTAAAAACCTAAATATTAGAATGGTTCCTACAATTGCACAATAATGTGCTATTAGACAACGGACCATGCACGTGCTAACCTCGATTGTAAACCTCAGTGCTTCCCATTGTTTCCCTGCAACACATATAAGGTAGTTAGCCATCAGGTTAAGTAAGGGTTCGTATGCTATCAGTAAAATATGTTGATGAAAAATAATCATATTGCAGATTCATCAGATTAACTGAAGCCACACGGAAAATCCATTTATCCAAACCAAGCATGATTAAGAACTAGGAAATATAGCACTTTTATATGTTTCTCATGTATTAAGTGCAGCCAAATTCGATGTATTCCTCACATGCACACCAATACAAAATTCTACCCACGACAATTGGACATCGCATTACAGAAATGAACCAAGTAGTTAACTAAACACCACAACAAATGAACCAAACATTAACTAAGCACCACATTGCACAATATAACATACTCCTAATAAAAGATCAGACAGTTAACCGGATAATTAACTACAACCAATTGTAGCAATTGTATTTGTTTCTCATGTATTTACTACAGCCAAATTCAATTTATTCCTCACATGGTATACAATAACAGAATGCACCCACAATTTTGTAAAGGTAAATTCGATTTATTTCTCACATGGAAGACAATACAAAATTGCAGCCTGAAGAATTGAACATCACATTTGCAGAATTGAACCAAACAGTTCACTGAAGACGACAACTAATTAACAAAATAGTTAATAAGTGAGCACCACACCGCACGACATATAGAACATATACACTAGGGCAACAGATTGCATGGTAAAATTAGATAGCACAATTCACTAGAATTTGTGAAGGAAAGGCAGGAGCAGCACACGCAACAGGTAAACCAAGCATGCTTAACCGGCGTAGCTAGAAAATGGCAAGGTGCTCCTTCAAGATCTGGGGTTCGGCACGAATGGCAGCCATCGTGACCTCATCCACGCATGTGGCCGCGATTTGCTTCCCCCCTGCCAAATGCTCCTTGAGGTCCTGGCTATACTGCGTGCACCATGGCTTAGCTCGGCGCTTATTTGGTGGAGGGGTCGGTGATTTGGGTGGAAGGTGTCGCGCTCGCACCGGTGGTAGGGGCATGTGGGATGTGGAAGGAGGAGGAGGATGGGGGTCGGGTGTGGATTAGCTGCCTGGATAGGCGAGGCCGAGGAGCGTGAAGGAGGGTCACCGGCAAGGAGGCGGCGCTGCAAGCAAGGAGTGAAGGTTTCAACTTGGAAAGGAAGGCGGAAAGAGGGGAAATGTGGCTTTTGGTAAGGGGGAGGGGCCGGGAGGTAGATATTTCTGCGGAAGCCGAAAATTTGGAATCGCTTCAGCCAAAAAACTGGCGCGCAAAGTGTCATCAGACATAGTCCCTTATTTAGAACTGTGTACGATATGTGAGCATCACAAATGATTCAGATATCTTAACCCGTGTGTGTTGAGTTTGAACGTCAAACATTTTGGTTCGAATTTCCCTGGTTATAGTGGTCATCCACGTCATTGCATAATTTGGGTACACAAAGGAGACTAACTGTGTGCGATCTACTTGATTTATAGTATTATACACCGACGATGCTCTAAGATATTTTGTGCTGCATCTGACACGGTTGGTGATAATAAACTGTGTGTGATCTACTTGATTTATTGTCTTGATCATTTGAATTACGTAATGGGGTCACAGCTACAAAGGATGGTGTTTGAATTGTTAGAACTTTTATCTGCAGTGAACATGCAACTATAGGTGTGTCATCTAAAAAATTGGAATTATTCAGGGTCCGTTTGTACATTTTTATACATTAACTAGGTTTTCCAGGCATTTTATGCGCATAATTCAAATTTGAACAACATGCAGATGCTCTAGTGCATATAAACTTGTTGAAAAAACAAATATGTGTCCTTGGTTGCATGCTTAGGTCCCATGCAAGAAATGGGAATGAATTTCAAACGCCCTACCACCGTCACTAGGCCGCAAACATTGAGATACCTGGTTTTAAATTCTAGTAAATCCAAAACTCGTCTAAAATTCATGAAACTTGGCATGCTATCATGTAGCGGCATCAACATGCCGTGGTAAAAAAATTGTCCCATTTAGGGCAGGTTTGGGTATAAGCTCCTCACAACAAGTGTGATGGTTTCAGTAGGGAACGTGCCACCTTTGGGGACAAAGCGATATCTGTTGCCTCTTATTGCTTTCAAAAAAATTCGAGTGTCAATGTAGAACAACAAGAGTGTTGTGTTCAATTTTGGAATTTTTCGGGGTTCGTTTGGACATTTTTATGCATTAACTGAGTTTTCAATGCATTTATGTGCATAATTCAAATTTGAACTACATGCACATGCTCCAGTGCATATAAATTGGTTGAAAAATCAAATCTGTGTCCTTGGGTGCATGCTTAGGTCCCATGCAAGAAGTGGGAATAAATTTCAAACACTAGTGCACCGTTGATTGCCGACAAAACATTGAGATGCCTGGTTTTTAAATTCTAGTAAATCCAAAACTCGTCTGAAATTCATGAAACTTGGCATGCTATCATGGAGCGGCATCAACATGCCATGGTACAAATTTTGTCCCATTTGGGGCAGGTTTGGGTATATTCTTCTCACAAACCGGAGCTTCTCACAACAAGCATGATGGTTTTCGGTAGGGAACGTACCACCATTGGGAACGAAAACGATATCCATTGCCTCTTGTTGCTTTCAAATTTTTTTCTCATGTCAACATAGAACAATGGAAGTGTTGTGTGAATTTTTGTGATTTTTCGGGGTTCGTTTGGACATTTTTTATGCATTAACTGAGTTTTCAATGCATTTATGTGCATAATTCAAATCTGAACTACATGCACATGCTCCAGTGCATATAAATTGGTTGAAAAATCAAATTTGTGTCCTTGGGTGCATGCTTAGGTCCCATGCAAGAAATGGGAAAGAATTCCAAACACTAGGGCACCGTTGATTGCCGGCAAAACATTGAGATGCCTGGTTTTTAAATTCTAGTAAATCCAAAACTCTTCTGAAATTCAGGAAACTTGGCATGCTATCATGGAGCGGCATCAACATGTCGTGGTACAAATTTTGTCCCATTTGGGGCAGGTTTGGGTATATGCTTCTCACAGACCGGAGCTTCTGACAACAAGCATGATGGTTTTCGGTAGGGAACGTCCCACCTTTGGGGACGAAACGGTATCCATTGCCTCTTATTGCTTTCAATTTTTTTCTCGTGTCAACATAGAACAACAAGAGTGTTGTGTGAATTTTTGTGATTTTTCGGGGTTCGTTTGGACATTTTTATGCATTAACTGAGTTTTCAATGCATTTATGCGCATAATTCAAATTTGAACTACATGCACATGCTCCAGTGCACATAAATTGGTTGAAAAATCAAATCTGTGTCCTTGGGTGCATGGTTAGGTCCCATGCAAGAAATGGGAATGAATTTCAAACACCAGGGCACCATTGATTACCGGCAAAACATTGAGATGCCTAGTTTTTAAATTCTAGTAAATCCAAAACTTGTCTGAAATTCATGAAACTTGGCATGCTATCATGGAGCGGCATCAACATGCTGTGGTACAAATTTTGTCCCATTTGGGGCAGGTTTGGGTATATGCTTCTCACAAACCGGAGCCTCTCACAACAAGCATGATGGTTTTCGGTAGGGAACGTCCCACCTTTGGGGACGAAACAATATCCATTGCCTCTTATTTCTTTCAATTTTTCTTCTCGTGTCAACATAGAACAACAGGAGTGTTGTGTGAATTTTTGTGATTTTTCGGGGTTCATTTGGACATTTTTATGCATTAACTGAGTTTTCAATGCATTTATGTGCATAATTCAAATCTGAACTACATGCCCATGCTCCAGTGCATATAAATTGGTTGAAAAATCAAATTTGTGTCCTTGGGTGCATGCTTAGGTCCCATGCAAGAAATGGGAAAGAATTTCAAACACCAGGGCACCGTTGATTGCCGGCAAAACATTGAGATGCCTGGTTTTTAAATTCTAGTAAATCCAAAACTCTTCTGAAATTCAGGAAACTTGGCATGCTATCATGGAGCGGCATCAACATGCCGTGGTACAAATTTTGTCCTATTTTGGGCAGGTTTGGGTATATGCTTCTCACAGACCGGAGCTTCTCACAACAAGCATGATGGTTTTCGGTAGGGAACGTCCCACCTTTGGGGACGAAACGATATCCATTGCCTCTTATTGCTTTCAATTTTTTTCCCGTGTCAACATAGAACAACAAGAGTGTTGTGTGAATTTTTGTGATTTTTCGGGGTTCGTTTGGACATTTTTATGCATTAACTGAGTTTTCAATGCATTTATGCGCATAATTCAAATTTGAACTACATGCACATGCTCCAGTGCATATAAATTGGTTGAAAAATCAAATCTGTGTCCTTGGGTGCATGGTTAGGTCCCATGCAAGAAATGGGAATGAATTTCAAACACCAGGGCACCATTGATTGCCGGCACAACATTGAGATGCCTAGTTTTTAAATTCTAGTAAATCCAAAACTTGTCTGAAATTCATGAAACTTGGCATGCTATCATGGAGCGGCATCAACATGCTGTGGTACAAATTTTGTCCCATTTGGGGCAGGTTTGGGTATATGCTTCTCACAAACCGGAGCCTCTCACAACAAGCATGATGGTTTTCGGTAGGGAACGTCCCACCTTTGGGGACGAAACAATATCCATTGCCTCTTATTTCTTTCAATTTTTCTTCTCGTGTCAACATAGAACAACAGGAGTGTTGTGTGAATTTTTGTGATTTTTGGGGGTTCGTTTGGACATTTTTATGCATTAACTGAGTTTTCAATGCATTTATGTGCATAATTCAAATCTGAACTACATGCCCATGCTCCAGTGCATATAAATTGGTTGAAAAATCAAATCTGTGTCCTTGGGTGCATGCTTAGGTCCCATGCAAGAAATGGGAAAGAATTTCAAACACCAGGGCACCGTTGATTGCCGGCAAAACATTGAGATGCCTGGTTTTTAAATTCTAGTAAATCCAAAACTCTTCTGAAATTCAGTAAACTTGGCATGCTATCATGGAGCGGTATCAACATGCCGTGGTACAAATTTTGTCCTATTTGGGGCAGGTTTGGGTATATGCTTTTCACAGACCGGAGCTTCTCACAACAAGCATGATGGTTTTCGGTAGGGAACGTCCCACCTTTGGGGACGAAACGATATCCATTGCCTCTTATTGCTTTCAATTTTTTTCTCGTGTCAACATAGAACAACAAGAGTGTTGTGTGAATTTTTGTGATTTTTCGGGGTTCGTTTGGACATTTTTATGCATTAACTGAGTTTTCAATGCATTTATGCGCATAATTCAAATTTGAACTACATGCACATGCTCCAGTGCATATAAATTGGTTGAAAAATCAAATCTGTGTCCTTGGGTGCATGGTTAGGTCCCATGCAAGAAATGGGAATGAATTTCAAACACCAGGGCACCATTGATTGCCGGCAAAACATTGAGATGCCTAGTTTTTAAATTCTAGTAAATCCAAAACTTGTCTGAAATTCATGAAACTTGGCATGCTATCATGGAGCGGCATCAACATGCTGTGGTACAAATTTTGTCCCATTTGGGGCAGGTTTGGGTATATGCTTCTCACAAACCGGAGCCTCTCACAACAAGCATGATGGTTTTCGGTAGGGAACGTCCCACCTTTGGGGACGAAACAATATCCATTGCCTCTTATTTCTTTTAATTTTTCTTCTCGTGTCAACATAGAACAACAGGAGTGTTGTGTGAATTTTTGTGATTTTTCGGGGTTCGTTTGGACATTTTTATGCATTAACTGAGTTTTCAATGCATTTATGTGCATAATTCAAATCTGAACTACATGCCCATGCTCCAGTGCATATAAATTGGTTGAAAAATCAAATCTGTGTCCTTGGGTGCATGCTTAGGTCCCATGCAAGAAATGGGAAAGAATTTCAAACACCAGGGCACCGTTGATTGCCGGCAAAACATTGAGATGCCTGGTTTTTAAATTCTAGTAAATCCAAAACTCTTCTGAAATTCAGTAAACTTGGCATGCTATCATGGAGCGGTATCAACATGCCGTGGTACAAATTTTGTCCTATTTGGGGCAGGTTTGGGTATATGCTTCTCACAGACCGGAGCTTCTCACAACAAGCATGATGGTTTTCGGTAGGGAACGTCCCACCTTTGGGGACGAAACGATATCCATTGCCTCTTATTGCTTTCAATTTTTTTCTCGTGTCAACATAGAACAACAAGAGTGTTGTGTGAATTTTTGTGATTTTTCGGGGTTCGTTTGGACATTTTTATGCATTAACTGAGTTTTCAATGCATTTATGCGCATAATTCAAATTTGAACTACATGCACATGCTCCAGTGCATATAAATTGGTTGAAAAATCAAATCTGTGTCCTTGGGTGCATGGTTAGGTCCCATGCAAGAAATGGGAATGTATTTCAAACACCAGGGCACCATTGATTGCCGGCAAAACATTGAGATGCCTAGTTTTTAAATTCTAGTAAATCCAAAACTTGTCTGAAATTCATGAAACTTGGCATGCTATCATGGAGCGGCATCAACATGCTGTGGTACAAATTTTGTCCCATTTGGGGCAGGTTTGGGTATATGCTTCTCACAAACCGGAGCCTCTCACAACAAGCATGATGGTTTTCGGTAGGGAACGTCCCACCTTTGGGGACGAAACAATATCCATTGCCTCTTATTTCTTTCAATTTTTCTTCTCGTGTCAACATAGAACAACAGGAGTGTTGTGTGAATTTTTGTGATTTTTCGGGGTTCGTTTGGACATTTTTATGCATTAACTGAGTTTTCAATGCATTTATGTGCATAATTCAAATCTGAACTACATGCCCATGCTCCAGTGCATATAAATTGGTTGAAAAATCAAATTTGTGTCCTTGGGTGCATGCTTAGGTCCCATGCAAGAAATGGGAAAGAATTTCAAACACCAGGGCACCGTTGATTGCCGGCAAAACATTGAGATGCCTGGTTTTTAAATTCTAGTAAATCCAAAACTCTTCTGAAATTCAGTAAACTTGGCATGCTATCATGGAGCGGTATCAACATGCCGTGGTACAAATTTTGTCCTATTTGGGGCAGGTTTGGGTATATGCTTCTCACAGACCGGAGCTTCTCACAACAAGCATGATGGTTTTCGGTAGGGAACGTCCCACCTTTGGGGACGAAACGATATCCATTGCCTCTTATTGCTTTCAATTTTTTTCTCGTGTCAACATAGAACAACAAGAGTGTTGTGTGAATTTTTGTGATTTTTCAGGGTTCGTTTGGACATTTTTATGCATTAACTGAGTTTTCAATGCATTTATGCGCATAATTCAAATTTGAACTACATGCACATGCTCCAGTGCATATAAATTGGTTGAAAAATCAAATCTGTGTCCTTGGGTGCATGGTTAGGTCCCATGCAAGAAATGGGAATGAATTTCAAACACCAGGGCACCATTGATTGCCGGCAAAACATTGAGATGCCTAGTTTTTAAATTCTAGTAAATCCAAAACTTGTCTGAAATTCATGAAACTTGGCATGCTATCATGGAGCGGCATCAACATGCTGTGGTACAAATTTTGTCCCATTTGGGGCAGGTTTGGGTATATGCTTCTCACAAACCGGAGCCTCTCACATCAAGCATGATGGTTTTCGGTAGGGAACGTCCCACCTTTGGGGACGAAACAATATCCATTGCCTCTTATTTCTTTCAATTTTTCTTCTCGTGTCAACATAGAACAACAGGAGTGTTGTGTGAATTTTTGTGATTTTTCGGGGTTCGTTTGGACATTTTTATGCATTAACTGAGTTTTCAATGCATTTATGTGCATAATTCAAATCTGAACTACATGCACATGCTCCAGTGCATATAAATGGGTTGAAAAATCAAATCTGTGTCCTTGGGTGCATGCTTAGGTCCCATGCAAGAAATGGGAAAGAATTTCAAATACCAGGGCACCGTTGATTGCCGGCAAAACATTGAGATGCCTGGTTTTTAAATTCTAGTAAATCCAAAACTCTTCTGAAATTCAGGAAACTTGGCATGCTATCATGGAGCGGCATCAACATGCCGTGGTACAAATTTTGTCCCATTTGGGGCAGGTTTGGGTATATGCTTCTCACAGACCGGAGCTTCTCACAACAAGCATGATGGTTTTCGGTAGGGAACGTCCCACCTTTGGGGACGAAACGATATCCATTGCCTCTTATTGCTTTCAATTTTTTTCTCGTGTCAACATAGAATAACAAGAGTGTTGTGTGAATTTTTGTGATTTTTCGGGGTTCGTTTGGACATTTTTATGCATTAACTGAGTTTTCAATGCATTTATGCGCATAATTCAAATTTGAACTACATGCACATGCTCCAGTGCATATAAATTGGTTGAAAAATCAAATCTGTGTCCTTGGGTGCATGGTTAGGTCCCATGCAAGAAATGGGAATGAATTTCAAACACCAGGGCACCATTGATTGCCGGCAAAACATTGAGATGCCTAGTTTTTAAATTCTAGTAAATCCAAAACTTGTCTGAAATTCATGAAACTTGGCATGCTATCATGGAGCGGCATCAACATGCTGTGGTACAAATTTTGTCCCATTTGGGGCAGGTTTGGGTATATGCTTCTCACAAACCGGAGCGTCTCACAACAAGCATGATGGTTTTCGGTAGGGAACGTCCCACCTTTGGGGACGAAACAATATCCATTGCCTCTTATTTCTTTCAATTTTTCTTCTCGTGTCAACATAGAACAACAGGAGTGTTGTGTGAATTTTTGTGATTTTTTGGGGTTCGTTTGGACATTTTTATGCATTAACTGAGTTTTCAATGCATTTATGCGCATAATTCAAATTTGAACTACATGCACATGCTCCAGTGCATATAAATTGGTTGAAAAATCAAATCTATGTCCTTGGGTGCATGGTTAGGTCCCATGCAAGAAATGGGAATGAATTTCAAACACCAGGGCACCATTGATTGCCGGCAAAACATTGAGGTGCCTGGTTTTTAAATTCTAGTAAATCTAAAACTCGTCTGAAATTCATGAAACTTGGCATGCTATCATGGAGCGGCATCAACATGTCGTGGTACAAATTTTGTCCCATTTGGGGCAGGTTTGGGTATATGCTTCTCACAAACCGGAGCTTGTCACAACAAGCATGATGGGTTTCGGTAGGGAACATCCCAACTTTGGGGACGAAACGATATCCATTGCCTCTTATTGCTTTCAATTTTTTTTCTCATGTCAACATATAACAACAGGAGTGATTTGTGATTTTTTTTCATTTTTTGGGGTTCGTTTGGACATTTTTATGCATTAACTGAGTTTTCAATGCATTTATGTGCATGATTCAAATTTGAACTACATGCAGATGCTCTAGTGCATAGAAATTGGTTGAAAAATCAAATATGTGTCCTTGGGTGCATGCTTAGGTCCCATGCAAGAAATGGGAATGAATTTCAAACACCAGGGCATAGTTGATTGCCGGCAAAACATTGAGATGCCTGGTTTTTAAATTCTAGTAAATCCAAAATTCTTTTAACCATTGACGTGACGCCACGGGTCTTAGTTTCAATGGCTGTAGGAGGTGCCGCGCGGACAGCTGCTTGACCTTGACTGAACGGGAGGCGTGCGAACGCCGTCCGGTGTGTAGGCTGATCGAGAGGCGTGCAAGCTGTCCTCGAGTGCGCAGGCTCACCGGGAAGCATGCGAGTTGTACGCTGCGTAGGCTCACTGGGAAGTGAGCCCTTTGGCTTCCATGGCCGCCCTCCTTGCTCGCATCCTCTCCATTAATGGCGCCCAAGCCGTAGTTTAATTCGCTTTTTAAATATAAAACACTCATCACAAACTTTTAGTTAAAACACCCGTATGCAAACCGACAGCTTCCCCAGGAAGCCAAGAGAAAATGTGCCGAGCAGGATTTCTGCAGCTATTGATCGCAAACGACTTAGATAGAACACCCGTGTGCAAGATTGAACGAAAAGTGAGAGTAGTGCAGGATTTGTTCATTCTTTTAGCGCAAACGGTTGTTTTGGATGACCCGTGTGCAACCACGTACAAACAATTTCGTAAGATTTGCATCTGTCATATTGGGTATGTTGCCATTTGTCAAACTAGAAAGATTTATATTTGTTCTAGTGACATTGTCGTTTGCCAATCCTTGTAACACTGCGATTTGTCAAAATATGAAGTTAGAAATCATTAGCACTATGTAATTTTTGCAACTAAAATTCAGTAATTAAGCATAGATTTCATTCATAGATTAAGTAGTCATTCTTAATTTATACAAAAAGTTCAACTCGGCAGTTGAAACGACCAAACTTCTCCCCAATTGTTGCCAACCACGTACTGAAATAGCTAGTTCAACTATATATACTAGCTAATTTTAAGTACGTTGTATAGTTCGACCACACATCTATAGTCAGATGAACTGAACAAAATAGCCCATAAATACTACTACTACCACGGAGGGCTTTGTGCTACTTCTGGAAGCCTCTCCTTTGTTGAGCATGCTCAGTAAGACTGTAAGAGGAAGAGGAGGAGGAGCCTATCGAAGAGCTGGAAAAATGCAATATGGTGTCTGCCACTGTTGCACGTTCAGCGACGCTCGCCAGCTCGAACGCCCACTGCTGCTCCAGATGATCCCTCTCGAAGCGGCCGGTCTGCTCGTAGATCTCTTGATTCCTCGCCTCTGCATCGCCGTGTGCTGCGGCCACAGCTGCGGTAAGGGTCTTTGCGTGCTCGACGAGGCGCTCCTCCTCCTCCCGCAGGAACTCGATGTAGCGCCCAAGGTCGCTGACGCACATGCGGGCCTTGATACATCCATTTTGCATCATGCTTTTATATCAATATTTATTGCATTATGGGTTGTTATCACACATTATGTCACAATACTTATGCCTATTCTCTCTTATTTTACAAGGTTTAATTAAAGAGGGGGAATGCCGACAGCTGGAATTCTGGGCTGGAAAAGGAGCAAATATTAGAGACCTATTATCCACATCTCCAAAAGTCCTGAAACTTCACAGGAGCACGTTTCAGAATATATAAAAAATATTGGGTGAAAGAGTACCAGAGGGGAGCCACCCACCGTCCACGAGGGTGGGGGGCGCGCCCTACCCCCTGGGCGCGCCCCCTGGCAGCCCTCTGATGCCCATCTTTGGCTATATGGAGTCTTTCATCGAGGAAAAAATCATAAGCAAGCTTTCGGGACGAAACTCCGCCGCGACGAGGCGGAACCTTGGAAGAACCAATCTAGGGCTCCGGCGGAGCTGTTCTGTCGGGGAAACTTCCCTCCGGGAGGGGGAAATCATCACCATCGTCATCACAAACGATCCTCTCATCGGGAGGGGGTCAATCGCCATCAACATCTTCACCAACACCATCTCATCTCAAACCCCAGTGCATCTCTTGTATCCAATCTTTGTCTCAAAACCTCAGATTGGTACCTATGGGTTGCTAGTAGTGTTGATTACTCCTTGTAGTTGATGATAGTTGGTTTACTTGGTGGAAGATCATATGTTCAGATCCATTATGCATATTAATACCCCTCTGATTATGAACATGGATATGATTTGTGAGTAGTTACATTTTTTCCTGAGGACATGGGAGAAGTCTTTCTATAAGTAGTCATGTGAATTTGGTATTTGTTCGATATTTTGATGAGATGTATGTTGTCTTTCCTCTAGTGGTGTCATGTGAACGTCAACTACATGACACTTCACCATTGTTTGGGCCTAGGGGAAGGCATTGGGAAGTAATAAGTAGATTATGGGTTGCTAGAGTGAAGGAAGCTTAAACCCTAGTTCATGCGTTGCTTCGTAAGGGGCTGATTTGGATCCATATGTTTCATGCTATGGTTAGGTTTACCTTAATACTTCTGTTGTAGTTGCGGATGCTTGCAATAGGGGTTAATCATAAGTGGGATGCTTGTCCAAGGAAGGACAGTACCCAAGCACCGGTCCACCCACATATCAAATTATCAAAGTACCGAACGCGAATCATATGAACGTGATGAAAACTAGCTTGACGATAATTACCATGTGTCCTCGGGAGCGCTTTCCTTTGGCTTGTCCTTTGCTACAAAAAGGATTGGGCCATCTTGCTGCACCTTATTTACTTTTATTACTTGTTACCCGTTACAAATTACCTTATCACAAAACTATCTGTTACCGATAATTTCAGTGCTTGCAGAGAATACCTTGTTGAAAACCACTTATCATTTCCTTCTGCTCCTCGTTGGGTTCGACACTCTTACTTATCGAAAGGCTACGATTGATCCCCTACACTTGTGGGTCATCAGGCCTCCACCTCCGCCTCCCTCCTTCGGGCGGCGGTGGCGGAGCGTGTGATGATCCTGGCGGTTGACGGTGGGTTGGCGGCCATGGTGGCCGACGATCGGGTGGCGGCCACGACCACCACCTCCCGTGACATTTTGGGGCCGAACAAGAAAAATTCGGTCATACTTATGGCACTTCTTTGACAATAATTGTGACAAAACCCGGTATCATCATAGATGTGGTGGGGTCCTACTTCTATGACAAAAAATCATGACAGAAAATGGGCTTTTCATCCTGGGCGGGCCGGAGAAGCAGCTGCATGACATTCTTTGGGCCATCCATGATGGAGAAAAACGTGGTAGAAGCTAGGGCGAGGAAAATATCGGGGGAGTTCCCGGTTACGGTGGGTGGTCGAGGGTCGAGCGATGCGTGTTTCTATCGTACGTATGCGCGTGTGTGCGAGGCGTTGCGCCTTAACTGAATCCGAGCGATTGCACTGCAGGCTCTAACTAAACCCGAGCGATTACACTAGCTACTTTACTAAACCCCGATCGATCCCTTGATGTTAACTTAACCCAAGTGTGATTCCGTCGCTACTGTTGCTAACTGAAGCTGATCAATGTTGCGTGTGGATGAATAGTGAGCGTTGTTGAGCGGGTTTGGATGAACAGTTCCTGGTGGGGGTTGGATGAACAGGACCCCGTGGTAGTAGAGGTCGTTGCCGCTGGATGAACAGTACCCCGATCGATCGAGCAGGTGGATGAACAGGACCCCGTGGAGGGATGGATGAACAGGACCCCGTGGAGGGCTGGATGAACAGTAGCCGGTGAAGGGCTGGTTGAACAGTAGCCGGTGGAGGGCTGGATGAAGAGTAGCCCATGGAGGGGTGGTTGAACAAGACCCCGTGGAGAGGGCTGGTTGAACAGTAGCCGGTGGAGGAGCGCACGGTGGAGGCTGGATGAACAGGAGTCTGTGGATGAACATTCGTAGGTGGAGGCTGGAGGAGGTCGACGGTGGATGAACAGGAGCCCGATGAGGCTGGAAGAGGTTGACAGTGAAGCTGAACAATATCGTTTTGCGGTACGCTACACCCCTCCCGATGAACAGGACCCCCGTTTCGACCGTAGCACTCCAACACAAGTCTGTTTCCTCCATTTTGTGGTACGACACACCCCTCCCGATCAACAGGACCCCGTTTCCACCGTAGGAGGTCCGTTTCCTCCATTTTGCGGTACGCCAGACCCCTCCCGATGAACAGGATCCCGTTTCCACCGTGGCCGGTCGAACACAAGGTCATTTCCTCCATTCACGGTACACCAGGCCTCATTTCCATCGGCTGTTCCGTCCAAGCTGGTTGGCTCCCGATGAACACGACGACGCATTCCGTTCTGACCCAGCCGGTTGCCTCCCCATGAACATGACGACGACACAGCTTCTGTTCCGACCCTGCCATGTACACGAGCCCTGGCTGTACGTACGCGTGAGTAGGCATTCGTGACCCCGCTTGTATGTACGTACGTGGCCGTATTTATGTTCTTGCACCCTGGCCGATGTACGTACGTGTACATGCTATGTGCGCGCCTCTACTACCACATGTGCGCACCTCTACTACGACACATGCCCTTCCTTACACGGCCACGGTTCATCGCTGCAGCCTGCAGAAGACCGATCGTATGTACGTACACGCTCGCGACCGGAATGACAACGCTACGTACGCTTTGACCGGGTGGGTCCCGACTGTCAGGCACTTCCTTGCGTGCGAAGATGTAGCTGGTGGGTCCCAGCAGTCAGGGGGGAATGTTTTTTTTGCGATATACGGTGGCGAGTCCAATGGGTCCCTGCTGTCAGATGGAGGAATCATTATTTTCCGCGTAATAAGGAGGCACTTCCTTGCTGCGGCCGTGGACCCAGCTGGCAGCCTCTCCACGTACAGTACTCCTCCGATGGAAGTCATTCCTTTACCATGTTGACCACACCGCACCGATAGCACCAGGGCAGTGGACGACGGCGAGGCCTAGGAAGGGGACAACACGGAGCCGGTGAAGACGCGGCGGTGGATGCCCACGTGGAGGGGAGTACGTGGGTTGACTGCTTCGGCTGCGGTGTGAGGCTGCCGTCGCTGGAGAATAACAAGAGGTGTGGGTGAGTATAGAGGGATGGCATGGCCAGCGGTGGCAGCACAGCCGAACACGGGAGGCAGGAGCCGGCGGCATGGCCGGCGCTTGTTTGGGCGGCTGGAGCAAGAAGACCAGAGGTTGAAGAAGCACTACGACCGTTGGATGGACATCGTACAGTCACTGGAGCTAGAATCGTTCATATTGACTAAGTTGACAAAGCCCTCCGTCCCCGTCATCTTAGTAGGCCCACAAGTCAGCCTCCCACAATGGTGGGTCCCAGCTAGCAGGGGGAGTATTCATTTTTTTTGTGCGTAATAAGGAGGCACTTCCTTCTGTGCGAAGATATAGCTGGTAGGTCCGAGCTGACAGCGGGGGGAACATTTTTTTCAAGAAATACAGAGGCCCTTCCGGTGGGTCCCAGCTGTCAGGTGGAGGAATTATTATTTGGCACGTAATAAGGAGGCATTTCCTTGTGTGGACCCCTACTGTCAGCCTCTTCCGATGGTTGTTGTTTATTGACAATGTTGACCTCACCGCGCCGAGAGCACAAACGCGGTGGACGAGGGTGAGGCCCAGGAAGGGAACGAACCAGAGCCGGCGAAGCCACCGCAGCAGATGCCCACGCTGAGGGGTGTACGAGCGCCGACTGGTTGGTTGCGGGGTGAGGCTGACATCGCCGGAAAATAATAGGATGTGCGGGTGGGTAGAGGGATGGCCTGGCGGCAGCACAGCCAGCCATGGCAGGAGGGAGCAGGCAGTCCCGCCGGCGATGGTTTGGGCGGCTAGAGCAGGAAGATCAGAGATTGAAGAAGCACGATGGCTGTTGGATGGACATCCAACAGTCACTGCTCTGTGTTGACTAAGTTGACAAAGCCTTGCGTACGCGTCAAAAAAATTAGGACAACGTCATCGTCAACCTAGTAGGCCCAGAAGTCAGCCTCCAAATCTGTGGAAAACAACATACAACCCATTAGCCATTATTTTCAATAATTTACAACCCATTTGCTAATTCTTAAGGATATTTGAAGCCCATATTCTTTTTATTAGCATTACAGACCATATATTCTGGGCACTGCTAAAAACTTCAACAAAAAGTTTCATATTTTGATGGGGTCCGAACTCTTTTAATCACGAAATTTTGAGTCACGTTAAAAATAATTTTAAAAAGATATATCAAAATAAAATTCAAAAAACTATTCTGTGCAAAAAAATGAATGGAATTTAAAATCTTAACCAACAAGATGCCCGTGCGTTGCACGGAACATGAAGATGCAATTGTATGAGTAGTTTATCTTGTGGGAGAAAAGACGATCTTTTAATGTAATTGCCAGTTGGCTTTGGTTTTTATAAGAGTAGAGAGTAGAGAAATCCAGAAAAAATGATATTTTAATGTAATTGCCGGTTGGCTTTGGTTTAAAATCCATAGCCCATTTCTTACAACTTATAGCCCATTTTCTGGGGAAGCCCATTTCTTACTACTTTACATCCCTCCCTCCTCATCTTGAAAGATTTTCTGCCCAGCAGGGCGGAGAAAAGCAAGTAGCCCTCAGTTTTGGTGTTCTCCAAAAAACAGAATTGGTCTAGCCATTTTTAGAAAATAAAAATATATCAACTGGGCTCGTCATGTTCTTAAATAAAAGCGTAAGCATGGGCTAGACGGGCCACAGCCCCCGCACAGCGCGCAGTTGAGCTCCGTCTCTGAAACTAAAAAAACAACTGGGCGAGCTACTGGGTCCCTAGTGTTATCTGCTCGTTGTGTAAATTTAACAAATCCGCCGCTGCGCTGGCCTATCCATCACCGGTGTGAGATGAGACGTCGATGACTTGTCCTGGCTTGTAATAACGAGGCACCTGCTTGTGTAATGCAATGACCCTGGTGGGTCCCTACTGTCAGCCTCTCCACGTACAATCATCTCCTGATTCCTCTTGGTTGTTAACCATGTTGACAACGCCAGATGGAGGCGGGCACAGCGAGCGAACCAAGGCGGAGAATGACGGCGAGGCCTCGAACGGGAAGGAACATTAGTCGTGGAAGATGCGGCAGTGTAGTGACAGGTGGAGGGGAGTACGAGGGAAACAACATGCAACTCAAGCTTACAAACGGTACAAAAAGCCCAAGGATTAATTGTTCATCAAATTTTTAGACAAAATCCAGATTGAACATGGTAGTAACATCTAACCCAACCACTCTTTTTCGTAGTCACAAACAAATGGATCGATCTGATCCATAAAATCAACATCCTGTGCATAAAAATTTATTGCACGATGACTACAACTTGTTGTAAATAGAAGCCGAGCACATTTAGAAGCCCATTTGTCCACCTGAAACTTCTTTTTTTGCTCTTCAACGTGTCCTTCCGTGAGAAATCTCTTGCGGTAAAACTTAAGCCTCAGGAACAATAGTAACCCCGCATTCAACAGGAAGAATGTGACAAAGCTTCTGTTTGCCTGGTTGGATGCATATCCTTCCATCGTTATTGTCCTCAAACGAATGTCATGAGAACTGAGAAAATCCTAGTGGTTATTACGCCACTGATTGGTTATACATTTTTGTCATGTACTTGTAGTACCTAAGTAGACATGAAGATTTGAAAATAGTTAAGGTCTGAAAAAAGAGTATGTCGAAAGAGCAATAGCTGAACGGTTAATTCTAGTACAATATATACAGTCTTTCAATGTGCATGAAATCATAACCTCCATATATAAATTCTCCAGAGACCGAAAGCATCGCAGCAAGCCAATAATTATGTTCAGATCATAACTATACATTCCGATATATAAGATCTTGACAGAATCCAGCAACATTGATAGGCTATCCATGGACAAACTCTTCATTGAGAATATAACATAATATTAGTACCCAAAGTGTACTCCAAGATGATATAAAACTTATGCGCACAAATGAAAAATGCAGCTTATGATTACAAATGTGTAGATGATAATATACGGTACCTGAAAAAGTGAGGATCCAAAAACCAACTTCTTGTGATCATTAAATGAATCACGAATTACACCCAAGATCTCCAGTTTGGGTGCAGAGACGACAGTTATTTGCGAAGGTTTATAACAATTATCAAGGAGGAACCTTTCAAGTGAAGGGGCATCTTCGATGACGAGCTGCTATCCTTCAAAACAAATTCCAATGCTTTTAAGGTGAGGCAACTTTATTTTGGAGACAACTAATAGGGATTTATATTCCCAAAACAATCAGCACGTGCTATAGGGCAGGGCAACTGGAGTGGATGATGCTGTGCAGTGAGGCCTCCGACAGATAAACCACCAAAAGTGAAAGTTTTTTTAGCAGTGGGAGTCGAAGCATTTGTACCAGATCGTCTGGTAGATGGCACTGGACAAAGGTGGCGGTGTGGAGAGAGGAGGACAACCACGAGATGGACAACGGTGGTGTGGGCACGAATTATTGATATGTTCATGGTATGAAACTTTCATGGTAATGGTAGAACTCAAACTGCTGGAGTTTCCCGAAGGGATGTCAGCGAAGCGTCCACCGTGCTGGGTATGGACAGCAGGTAGCGTGTCGGGATGCAGAGGCGTTGAACGGGGCCCTGCTAGTGAGAGGAGATGATGGCTCTGAGGAGATCAAATTCAAGAAGGACAGATATCCGACGACAGTCGAGATTGAGGGGCGCGGTGCACCATAGAGGGCACCACTGAGTTGAGAGGACTTGTGTGCGGCAGCAACCCTTGGTGGGGAGAAGCGAGATGATCTCCTGAAGGATGACGTCCGGGAGATTGCTGATGCAGTCCACCGAAGATTCCACCGGTTCCTTAGTTCCGGGTGGGGGTGGGGGGGCTCGCCACTTGTGACACCCCGAAACCGATGCGCCAGGTGTCTTCCAGTTATTCGCTGTTGTTGCCTTGTCATTCGCTTGCGTGTTGCATCTTGCCATGTCATCATGTGCATTGCATCATCATGTTTTCAAAACTTGCATCCGTCCGGGTCTTCCAGTTCTCTCCGTTATCCGTTCTGAGCCCAGACACACTTGCACGCGCCCGCGGCACGTCCGATATAGTATTTTATAAGTGGCTGGAAAATGTTCTCGGAATGGGGTGAGAGTTTGCGTGCGGTCTTGTTATAGTGTAGGTAGACCGCCTGCCAAGTTTCATCGCATTCGGAGTCTGTTTGATGCCCCAACGGATAACTATAGCGGCAGTATAGCCGGTCTATCGTCAGACATTTTCGGTCTCCGGAAACAGTTGCCGGGCTGCACTCCTTCCCTCTCACCTTAGCCCAACCTTCTCTTCACAGCCCACCTAGGCCTGCTTAACCCCCCTCTCGTCCGGAGCCGTCCGATTGTGATCGGAGGGCCCCGAAACCCCTCCTAACCACCCGACCCCTCCTTGCACAGTGCTCAGACCCCTCGTGCGCGTCCGAGAGTTGTCCCGAATCCGACCCTTACCGTTCGGTCCGGATCATCCCCAAACATCCCTAAAACATCTCCATTTTCTTATTTTGACTTCCTAACCTATATTTTTTTCTTAGCCCTCCGATTACAATCATAGGGTCGAGGTAGCCCCTAACCTAATCCGTGATGTATTTATAGTGCACCCCTAGTCCATTTTGGCAAACCCTAAAAATCCTCTCCCTTGTCCCATCCGTCCCATCACCGCCGCCACCCACTCACCGTCATCCTCGGGATCTACCCCGATCCACCTGCCCAACCCACCTTCTCGTCCCTTCCTTGTTTTCAGCCACCACCAGTCCCGTCGATCCATCCATCGATCCCCACCAACCCATAGCTCCTCCCCGCGGCTTCCAGATCAAGCAAGCTCGATCTTGACCAGCAGCTAGAGTCCACGTCCTCCTCTGCTTCTTCTCGAGCACTTCCATGGAGCCAGCCATCCCCGCCGGCGATGAGCAGAAGCACGCCATGGATGCCTCCCCGAGCTCTAGTTCACCTCGCCGCCGTCGGGAACCAGTATCCGCAGCCGGATCCATCAAGTCCGCGACCCCGCCTGACCTCCTTCCCGTTCATGCTGCCGCCGAGCCTTCTTCTGCTTCCCCTGCTATAGGGCTCCATCGCCCCTGCTCGTCTTAACCTCGCGCACCGCGTCGCCGCTCCTCCCCCGTCGTGCCGGCGAGTGCGATGCAGGAGCACCGCAGGTCGCGGACGCGTCCCTTCTTTCACTCACCTCCCCCGACTTTTGCTGCCTCGCTGACCGCCGCCACCTGCTGGAGCGCCATGGCCGCCTCGTCCCGGAGCAAGCTTGTCAGCGTCCTTCATCGTCGTGTGTCTAACGCCACCCGGATCCATCTGCCTTCGCGCCTCCCGCCCTTGGTGCTGACGAATGCGGCGACTGGCGCCATCCTTCACGTGTGGCACCGCGCCAGACGCCGCCCTCCACTGCTGCCTCGCCGATGTCTAGCCGTGCCACAATGCCCCTGCTTTCCTCTATATCAAAGACAAGCGCCCCGCCCCGCGTCTCGCCGCCCGAGCACCATTGCCCGCCCTCGTCCCCGACGCCGGCAAGCTTGCGGCCGCCGGATCCACGTCTCCAGGCTGACCGAGCTCGTGCACGCTCGCCTCCACCAGCCATCTGCAAGCAGCAGCGCCGTCGCGGACAAGGTGAGGCACACAGTGGCCTCGCGCATCACTCCCATTCCTCTCTGTTCTTCTCTCATCTCGCCATCTCTCTCGATGTTGCCTCAGACCGAAGCCGCTCGAGAGCCGCCATGGCCGCGTCCCCTTCGACCCTGCGCGCGAATGCCTCACTGCCTTCTATGTTCGCATTGACCCCGCATCGATCAAGCAGCCACGCCTACAGAGCAAGCTATCGCTGTTTCAGTTTTCAGTTTCGTCGGACCTGCACCAGGGTATGGTTCATCTTGCATATAAATGCTATGTTTGTCAAACTTCCATCGTAGCCCACTGGTCACTCGTGCATCCATCAATCTAGGAGGTCCTGGGTTCGACTGCCAGCTCCACATATTTTTTTGCTTGGCCTTTTATTTTTAGTGTGAGACGAATTTAGCTCTTTTCATGTCATGCATAATTTCAGTAAATGCCATCGTTTCAAAATGCAAATAACTCAATGACCATGCATCGGATTAAAATACTTTATATATGAAAAATGCTTAGATTTTCGTCTAGTTTCATAATATGCCACTTTCATCTATGTTTAAAATGATGTTTGCATTTAATTTGCATAAATGCCATGCTAAAATGCTTTATTTCATAACTAATTAACCGTAGCTCTGAATTTAATAAACTTTATATTTAAATGGGGTAGAAAAATGCCTAGTTTAACATGATGTACTTACTTTGCATGTTTAATAACTCTAAAATTATGTTTATGGCAGAACAATAACAAATTCATAATATGCATATGGGGATTTTCCGGAATTGTTGTTTGTTGTTTCCGGCCTCATTTAAATTGCCTAAAATGTGTAGTTTACTCATGTTTCACCTCTTGCCATGTTTAACCATATTTAATATTGTTGCGTACATAAACGGGAGAGAACTAAATAAGTCATGTGGTGTTTCGTCGATATGCAACTCATTGCATATTGAGCTCCACTTAATTTGTAGTGTTGTTTGTTGCACTTTGCCATGCCATGCCTCATTAAACCGGACATGCATCATCCTTGGTTGTGCATCATGCCATGTGTATGCTTGTGTGTTTACTATGTTGCTTGCTTCTTTCCGGGTTGCTTCTCTCGTTAGCTTCGGTTTCGTTCCGGAGTTGTGAGGATCCGTTCGACTACGTCAGTTTGTCTTGTTCATGGACTCGTTCTTCTTCCTTGCGGGATCTCAGGCAAGAAGATCATACCCTCGGAATCACTTCTATCTTTGCTTGCTAGTTGTTCATTCTATCGCTAAGTCGCGCTACCTACCACTTGGTATACCATGGCTCCCATATTGCCATGTCAAGCCTCTAACCCACCTTCCTAGCAAACCGTTGTTTGGCTATGTTACCGCTTTTGCTCAGCCCCTCTTATAGCGTTGTTAGTTGTAGGTGAAGCTGAAGTTTGTTCCATGTTGGAACATGGATATGTTAGGATATGACAATATATCTTATTTAATTAATGCATCTATATACTTGGTAAAGGGTGGAAGGCTCGGCCTTATGCCCGGTGTATTGTTCCACTCTTGTTGCCCTAGTTTCCGTCATACCGGTGTTATGTTCATTGATTTTGCGTTCCTTACATGGTTGGGTGTTATGGGAACCCCTTGACAGTTCGCTTTCAATAAAACTCCTCCAGCAAGGCCCAACCTTGGTTTTACATTTGCCTAACAACCTATAACTTTCCCTTGGGTTTTCGCGAGCCCGAGGGTCATCTTTATTTTTACCCCCCGGGCCAGTGCTTCTCTAAGTGTTGGTCCGAACTGGGCGATATCCGGCGCCCCCAGGGCAACCAGGGTCTATGCCAACCCGACGTCTTGCCCATCTGGTGTGCCCTGAGAACGAGATATGTGCAGCTCCTATCGGGATTTGTCGGCACATTTTGGCGGTCTTGCTAGTGATCGGGTCTTTTCGGGAGAAGGAATATCCTTCGTTGACCGTGAGAGCTTGTGATGGGCTAAGTTGGGACACCCCTGCAGGGTTTAAAATTTCAAAAGCCGTGCCCGCGGTTATTTGGCAGATGGGAATTTGTTAATGTCCGGTTGTAGAGAACTTGACGCTTGACTTAATTAAAATGCATCAACCGTGTGTGTGATGGTCTCTTTTCGACGGAGTCCGGGAAGTGATCACGGTCTTGTGTTATGCTTGAATGTAAGTAGTTTCAGGATCACTTCTTGATCACTTCTAGCTTCTCGACCGTTGCGTTGCTTCTCTTCTCGCTCTTATTTGCATATGTTAGCCACCATATATGCTTAGTGCTTGCCGCAGCTCCACCTCCTTACCTTACGCTACCAATAAGCTTAAATAGTCTTGATCTCGCGGGTGTGAGATTGCTGAGTCCTCGTGACTCACAGATTCTTTCAAACAGTTGTAGGTGCCGATGATACTAGTGCAGGTGACGCAACCGAGCTCAAGTGGGCGCTCTATGAAGATCTTGGTCATTGTTATTTGTCTTTTCGGATGATCAGTAGTGGTGCCCAGTTGGGACGATCGGGGATCTTGCATTTGGAGTTGTCTTCTTTTATTTTGGTTCCGTAGTCGGACCTTAATTGTACTCTGTATGATGTATGTTTAACTTGTTATTTGTGTGAAGTGGCGATTGTAAGCCAACTCTTTATCCCTTTCTTATTCAGTACATGCGATTGTGTGAAGATTACCCCTCTTGCGACAAAACTACCATGCGGCTATGCCTCTAAGTCGTGCCCCGACACGTGGGAGATGTAGCCGCATTGTGGGTGTTACAAGTTGGTAATCAGAGCCATCCCCGACTTAGGAGCCCCCTACTTGATCGAACCGTTGACGGTGTTGAGTCTAGAACAAAATGTTTTGAGTCTTAGGATTTTATATATCGGAGAGTAGGATTCTTTTTACTCCTCAGTCCCTTCGTCGCTCTGGTGAGGCCTCCTGACATAGAAGTTTTGACTTTTCTCTCCTCAAATTTCACTATTTTTTTTAAGATCATGCGGGTATCTTGGAATCGTTCTGATATTCTTGTGACAAGAACATTGTTCTTGGTGCCTCCTGACATTTAGGGGTTGTGGCAGTGTCCCAGGGAGTTGAGCTCCGAGGTGTTGTCGTCACAATTTTGTTGTTGCAGTTCTGGAATACCTGAGCTCGCCGACATTGAAAATCTCTTTTATGCAGTTGTTGGTGAGATAACCTCGACGCCACCCAGTACTGGGGCGGGAGTACGGGAGTATTGCCATAACTCGTATAACGGATGGTTTTTCAAAGGTTGAGGTACGTGATTTACGAAGGTGTCTTGGTTATGTGTTGAAGGATGGATACAGCTGGATGTAGGGATTGTTTGTTTGGGTGAGATATTATGCTTCCCCTGTATCCCCAACACCTGATTGCATAACCAGAAAGTTTCAGGAGTTTATAGGTGGGAATTCAAGTAGCTCCTGGAATATCTTTCTAACAGATGCATGATATGGGATTGGGTAAATATCTATCATATGTATTTGTTCTGGCTTATTCTGCAATCCAATCCTTTGTTTTGTTTTGAGTTGTGGTATTCGAGTTGCTTCAATGTCAAGTGTTGATTCCATACCTTCCCTAAGAGGTGTTCTCATATTTCTATGAGGATGCTAATCCTTCTTGATCATCAAGTTTGTCTTTTCAATTCTATCCCAACATTGTTTGTTTCATCCATCCCACCCTTTTTCTTCAAGGACTCAGATTTCGTAATCAAGTATCCATTTTATTGATGGGAAGTTTCTCCATTCTTTTCCGTCAAT
Source organism: Triticum aestivum (assembly GCF_018294505.1). NCBI lineage: Eukaryota > Viridiplantae > Streptophyta > Magnoliopsida > Poales > Poaceae > Triticum > Triticum aestivum. Next base: position 460,196,686 of record NC_057809.1, read on the forward strand.
GTTCTTATCCGGTGATTCTCAAGAAGATACTAACGGAGCTTCAAGTTCATCAGTCTTCATTTTTTTTCTTTTCCGGTGGATTCAATTCAAGCTTCGGTGTTGAGCATATTCCTTTCATTTGTCCAATGCCTTCTCATGTCGGTGCACCCCTGAATCGTTCACCTCTCGCTATTCATTTGTTCTGGAGTGTTGAAGATATCTCGGAAGATCCATGTTTCCATTCTTAATCGATTCAAGTTATTTTGTGGTTGTTACCTCATTCAAGCCATTTAAATCAACCGTTGCAATCTCTCTTCAAAACCGTTCAACGATGTATCTTTTGAGTGTGCCCTAACCCACATGTCTTTTCCCAGGATCTTACCTGACTCTTCTTTTCCGGAGTTATTCTCAAATTCATTTCAAAGTCTAACGTAAGAATGAATTATCATCAGTCATATGTCTTTCTCCAAGATCTTTCGAATTCTTGTCATTGTTGATTCAAACTTTCTATTCTTCATTATTCCGGAGTGTCTCAACAATTCATAGTGGTGTTTCTCAGCATCGTTCTCAACATTTGAAGACCGAAGAAGAGTTCCTCTTAAATTCTTACCCGTTCTTCCAAAGATGCGAAGTTCAAGCTTGATGCCATCCTCTCATAATTGTTTGCGACTGTGAGAATTCTTTTCACCCATCCGGAGCAATTTAGGAGTCTTTTTAGTTTGATTCTCCGGAGCCCATCATCTCAGAATTATTCATTCTAGCTTTCAGCTCTTGTTCTCCAAATCTTACGGTGCATCATTCAAGTATTGTCTAGTCAGTTCATGATCTCTTTGTTTCACTTGTATCTAAATTCTCTCAAGTATCTTCATTCATTTTCCAATTCCTCCTGACGATGTGTTCGTTTTCTTCGCTCGTTCTTTTAATCCTAACGGTGGTTCGTCCAACATTCCTCTTCCCTCGTTATCGTATCAATGCATTCGTGCTTTCCAAATCCTACCGGTGGTTCGTTGAAGATCTTTCTCAAGTTTGTGCTATATCTATCTTAATCCTTTCTATGAGAATAAGTAGTATGCCAAATCCATTGCTTGTCATCAATTTAAATTGGTGAAGGATACACATAACATAATTCTTATTCTTGCTTCATCGAAATGATGGATTCATTCTTCCGGAGTTTGTTCACGATGAGTAAATTCTCAGTTCAAGTGCTTCATACTTTCCCCGGAGTTCCAAGATCTCTCAACTATATCACCATGAAGATTCATCTAAATCATTGCAAGGATTCACCTTGTGTTTTCAACTTCTCTTTCTTTCTATCATCCTTTTATTACCGGAGTTCTTCATGGAGGCTCTACATGATGGTTCATCAAGGATTTAATTCCTTCTCGAAGTGTTCATCGAGATTCTTTTCAGAGGAGCTCAAGTATTCTTTATCTTGCATTTCAAAGTTCAATCCCTTCTCCCTTATCTTTTGAGGTGGTGTTATGTCATTCTTGATAATTTCCCTTCATGTTTCATGATTCACAAGTTATCAAGAATGAGGTATTTTAAATCCATTAATCACTTTGTTGGAGTTATCTTGGGTTATATTTCACCTAAAGCCTTCCCTAAGGAATGTTCGTATTGTGGTGCTTATCAATAATCCAAGTCTCCTCCTATTCTCACAATGAAAGAAGTTTTCATCTCTTCGTTGCTCTGAAGCAAGCAATTGATTTCGTAAGTGGCAGAATTTCACCTCAGTTTTGAGATGTTTTCCATAAGCCCACCACAAGCTTATTCGGTTCATTGTGGGTTTTTTTACAACAACTCCATTCAATCCTTCTTTCTAAGGATGCTTTCAAACTCATTTGTGGCAGAAGTTGGCATTTCCTTCTCCATTCTGTTATTGCTATGATATATCTTCTATTCTTCCTTCCGGAGGCGTTGTGATGTTGATCTCTTCACTCATCTTCTCGGATTGTGAGGATTGTGTTCTTTTCGTGCTTGTCCATTTAACCGGAGTGTTGTGTCCTCCATTCAAGTCCTCTCATCTTATCAAGTTTTACCTCCCTTCTCAACCGGAGTGCTGTCTGAAATCTTTCTTATCCCTTGTGCCATTCTTTCAATAGTTCCGAAGGCAGTGTGTTGTCGATTTCATCAAGTATTCACTCATTTTGTAAAGTTCATGTTCAATTCCTTCCATTTACAGTCGGAGTGCTTCCCAAATTATATAAATCGTATTCCCTCGGTATCTTTTTTTAACCGGAGTGGTTTTAATATATATCTGTCACTCAACTTCTTGGTTCTCGTCGTGTCCCATGTTTCGCTTATCTAACGGAGTGTTCGCAATCTCGTTCATCTCCATTGTATTCTTCTTTCAATTGTTTAACCTCACAAGGTTCTTTGGTTTCACTCATTTGCCAAGAAGCATCTCCATTGTATTCCTCTTTAAATTCTCTTCCTCTTTCGTTTCTCTCCGGTGCCATCCTAGATCTCGGGACGAGATCCTCTCATAGTGGTGGAGTGTTGTGACGCCCCGAGACCAATGCGCCAGTTGTCTTCCAATTATTCGCTGTTGTTGCCTTGTCATTCGCTTGCATGTTGCATCTTGCCATGCCATCATGTGCATTGCATCATCATGTTTTCAAAACTTGCATCCATCCGGGTCTTCTATTTCTCTTCGCTGTCTATTCTGAGCCCAGACACACTTGCGCGCGCCCGCAGCACGTCTGATATAGTATTTTATAAGTGGCTGGAAAATTTTCTAAGAATAGGGTGAGAGTTGGCGTGCGGTCTTGTTATAGTGTAGGTAGACCACCTCCCAAGTTTCATCGCATTCAGAGTCCGTTTGATGCCCTAACGGATAACTATAGTGGCAGTATAGCCGGTCTATCGTCGCACGTTTTCGGTCTCCGGAAACAGTTGCTGGGCTGCACTCCTTCCCTCTCACCTTAGCCCAACCTTCTCTTTACAGCCCACCTAGGCCTGCTTAACCCCCCTCTCGTCTGGAGCCTTCTGATTATGATCGGAGGGCCCCGAAACCCCTCCTAACCACTTGACCCCTCCATGCACAGTGCTCAGACCCCTCGTGCGCGTCCGAGAGTTGTCCTGAACCCGACCCGGGCTATTGTTACCGTTGGGTCCGGATCATCCCCAAACATTCCTAAAACATCTCCATTTTCTTATTTGGACTTCCTAACCTATATTTTTTCTTAGCCATCCAATTACGATCGTAGGGTCGAGGTAGCCCCTAACCTAATCCGTGATGTATTTATAGTGCACCCCTAGTCCATTTTGGCAAACCCTAAAAACCCTCTCCCTTGTCCCATCCGTCCCATCACCACCGCCACGCACTCACCATCATCCACGGATCTACCCCGATCCACCTGCCCAACCCACTTTCTCGTCCCTTCCTCGTTTTCAGCCACCACCAGTCCCGTGATCCATCCATCCATCGATCCCCACCAACCCGCAGATCCTCCCCACGGCTTCCAGATCAAGAAAGCTCAATCTCGACCAGCAGCCAGAGTCCATGGCCTCCTCTGCTTCTTCTTGAGCACTTCCATGGAGCCAGCCGTCCCCGCCGACGATGAGAAGAAGCACACCATGGATGCCTCCCCAAGCTCCAGTTCACCTCGCCGCCGTTGGGAACCGGTGTCCCGCGGCCGGATCCGTCAAGTCCGCGACCCTGCCTGACCTCCTTCCCATTCATGTCGCCGCCGAGCCTTCTTCTGCTTCCCCTACTGTAGGGCTCCATCGCCCCTTCTTGTCTTCACCTCGCGCACCGCATCGCCGCTCCTCCTGCGTCGTGCCGGCGAGCGCGATGCCGGAGCACCGCAGGTCGCCGACGCGTCCCTCCTTTCACTCATCTCCCCCGGATTTTGCTGCCTCGCTAATCGCTGCCACCTGCAGGAGCACCATGGCTGCCTCGTCCCGGAGCAAGCTTGTCAGCATCCTTCATCGTCCTGTGTCTAGCGTCGCCCGGATCCGTCCGCCTTCGCGCCACCCGCCCTTGCTGCTGATGAACATGGCGACTGGCGCCCTCCTTCGCGCGTGGCACCGCGCCAGATGCCGCCCTCCGCTGCTGCCTCGCCGCTGTCCAGGCGTGCCGCAGCGCCCCTGCTTCCTTTATATCAAAGACGAGCGCGCCGCCCCGTGTCTCACCGCCCGAGCACCGCTGCCTGCCCTCGTCTCCGACGCCGGCAAGCTCGCTGCCCCCGGATCCACGTCTCCAGCCTGATCGTGCTCGTGCACGCTCGCCTCCACCGGTCGTCTACAAGCAGCAGCGCCATTGCAGACAAGGTGAGGCACGCAGTTGCCTCGCGCGTCACTCCCATTCCTCTATGTTCTTCTCTCATCTCGCCATCTCTCTCTATGTTGCCTCAGACCGAAGCCGCTCAAGAGCCGCCATGTCCGCGTCCCCTTTGACCCTACAGGTGAATGCCTTGCTGCCTTCTATGTTCGCGTTGACCCCACATCGATCGAGCAGCCACGCCTATAGAGAAAGCTATCGTTGTTTCAGTTTTCAGTTTCGTCAGACCTGCACCAGGGTATGGTTCATCTTGCATATAAAAGCTATGTTTGTCAAACTTCCATTATTTAGTGTGAGACGAATTTAGCTCTTTTCATGGCATGCACTGGTCACTCGTGCATCCATCCATCTAGGAGGTCCTGGGTTCGACTCCCAGCTCCACATATTTTTTTGCTTGGCCTTTTATTTTTAGTGTGAGATGAATTTAGCTCTTTTCATGGCATGCATAATTTCAGTAAATGCCATCGTTTCAAAATGCTAATAACTCAATGACCGTGCATCGGACTAAAATACTTTATATATGAAAAATGCTTAGATTTTCATCTAGTTTCATAATATGCCACTTTCATCTATGTTAAAAATGTTTAAAATGTTGTTTGCATTTAATTTTCATAAATGCCATGCTAAAATGCTTTATTTCATAACTAATTAACCGTAGCTCAGAATTTAATGAACTTTGCATGTTTAGGGCAGAACAGTACCAAATTCATAATATGCATATGGGGATTTTCCGGAATTGTTGCTTGTTGTTTCCGGCCTCATTTAAATTGCCTAAAATGTGTAGTTTACTCATGTTTCACCTCTTTTCATGTTTAACCACATTTAATATTGTTGGGTACATAAACGGGAGAGAACTAAATAAGTCATGTGGCGTTTCATCGATATGCAACTCATTGCATATTGAGCCCCACTTAATTTGTAGTGTTGTTTGTTGCACTTTGCCATGCCATGCCTCATTAAACCGGACATGCATCATCCTTGGTTGTGCATCATGCCATGTTTATGCTTGTGTGTTTACTATGTTTCTTGCTTCTTTCCGGATTGCTTCTCTCGTTAGCTTCGGTTTTGTTCCGGAGTTGTGAGGATCCATTTGACTACGTCCGTTTGTCTTCTTCATGGACTCGTTCTTCTTCCTTGCGGGATCTCAGGCAAGATGATCATACCCTCGGAATCACTTCTATCTTTGCTTGCTAGTTGTTCATTCTATCGCTAAGTCGCGCTACCTACCACTTGGTATACCATGGCTCCCATATTGCCATGTCAAGCCTCTAACCCACCTTCCTAGCAAACCGTTGTTTGGCTATGTTACCGCTTTTGCTCAGCCCCTCTTATAGCGTTGTTAGTTGTAGGTGAAGCTGAAGTTTGTTCCATGTTGGAACATGGATATGTTAGGATATGACAATATATCTTATTTAATTAATGCATCTATATACTTGGTAAAGGGTGGAAGGCTCGGCCTTATGCCCGGTGTATTGTTCCACTCTTGTTGCCCTAGTTTCCGTCATACCGGTGTTATGTTCATTGATTTTGCGTTCCTTACATGGTTGGGTGTTATGGGAACCCCTTGACAGTTCGCTTTCAATAAAACTCCTCCAGCAAGGCCCGACCTTGGTTTTACATTTTCCTAACAACCTATAACTTCCCCTTGGGTTTTCGTGAGCCCAAGGGTCATCTTTATTTTTAACCCCCCTGGGCCAGTGCTTCTCTAAGTGTTGGTCCGAACTGGGCGATGTCCAGCGCACCCTGGGCAACCAGGGTCTATGCCAACCCGACGTCTTGCCCATCTGGTGTGTCCTAAGAACGAGATATGTGCGGCTCCTATCGGGATTTGTCGGCACACTCGGGCGGTCTTGCTGGTCTTGTTTTACCATTGTCGAAATGTCTTGTAACCGGGATTCCGAGACTGATCGGGTCTTTCCGGGAGAAGGAATATCCTTCATTGACCATGAGTACTTGTGATGGGTTAAGTTGGGACACCCTTGTAGGGTTTAAACTTTCGAAAGCCATGCCTGTGGTTATGTGGCAGATGGGAATTTGTTAATGTCTGGTTGTAGAGAACTTGACACTTGACTTAATTAAAATGCATCAACTGCCTCTTTTCGGCGGAGTCCAGGAAGTGAACACGGTCTTGTGTTATGCTTGAGCGTAAGTAGTTTTAGGATCACTTCTTGATCACTTCTTGCTTCTCGACCATTGCGTTGCTTGTCTTCTCGCCCTTATTTGTGTATGTTAGCCACCATATATGCTTAGTGCTTGCTGCAGCTCCACCTCCTTACCTTACGCTACCAATAAGCTTAAATAGTCTTGATCTGGTGGGTGTGAGATTGCTGAGTCCTTGTGACTCACAGATACTTCTAAACATTTGCAGGTGCCGATGATACCAGTGCAAGTGACGCAACCGAGCTCAAGTGGGGGCTCGATGAAGATCTTGGCCGTTGTTATTTGTCTTTTCCGGATGATTAGTAGTGGTGCCCAGTTGGGACGATCGGGGATCTAGCATTTGGGGTTGTCTTCTTTTATTTTGGTTCCGTAGTCGGACCTTGATTGTACTCTGTATGATGTATGTTTAACTTGTTATTTGTGTGAAGTGGCGATTGTAAGCCAACTCTTTATCCCTTTCTTATTCAGTACATGCGATTGTGTGAATATTACCCCTTCTGTGACAAAACTACCATGCGGCTATGCCTCTAAGTCGTGCCCCGACACGTGGGAGATATAGCCGCATTGTGGGAGGTACACTGCTTCTCCCCGTGATGCCGGGCGCGGGATCTACAACCGGCATCGCCGCTGGCGGGAGCCTCATCTTCTTGGCGATGGGGCCAGCCGGATCCATTTTCCTTGTGGGCATCGCGCCGAGCTCATGGGTTTGAGCAGAGTAGCCAGAGACAAGCCTAGTGGAAGTGCGAGTGGGGAAGAAGGAGGGCTGGGGTTTTCTATTGGAGTGGAAGAAGAGGAGCAGTCGTTTTCTGTACGAGTGAGGAAGAAGGGAGCGGGGTTTTTCTGGATGAGTGAGGAAGATGGGGAGTGGGGGAATTGGGGGGCGACAGAAGCGGGAGATTCCAGCGAGCTGCAGTATAAGTGGAAGCGAGGAGGAAGGAGGGTTTTTCTGGGATCGCCCCCTCTTCAAGAAATATGGGCTTCTCCTCGCAAAAAATAAAAACAAATGGGCTTTAAGATGGATAGGCTTTTGTATCGGCCCAGTCGGCTGCCCGTGTTTCGTACTGGAGGGCCTTAACACTAGAAGCAGCCCATTAGAGACACTCTCCAGCTCTCCAGCTTATTGCCCATTCGAAAGAAAAAAAGAGACGCCTCCAGCTTATGGCTACTCATCGGTAACCTTTTTGAACTTGGCATCCAGCAAATTAGAGGATGCGGTACTGGATGCAGACACTCACACTGGTCGCGTAGCGTGGCAAAGTGAGGTGTCAAATAACAGGCCTACAATATACTTACTAGATTGTGAAGGTTCACATGCTAGTCAACATTTACATTAAACTAAGTTTCAGAAGATACGGTATGCATACTAACATTCAGAAGAACAAAAGTTTAGCATGTTTATGCATCTCAATGATTCAGCATACAATAACCAATACAAAGTTGTGAGAAGGTGTGGAAATAAAGAAAATCGGTCGATGCTTCTTTGAGCAAAGGGCCTCCCTGCGCATGCATTAATTTCCTTAATTTCCTAGGCATGCTTGTTTCTTCTCAATGTTGCGAGCACTTTGAGCATGTTGGCAACTCCACGGCTAGCTAGCTGCCTCATCTTGAAATTGATGTTGACACCTTTGCAGCAAACACATGAGGCAATAGAGATGGCTCAACATGAGTTCATATTGTGCAGTTCCCCTGAAATCATCTTCATTGTCCTGAATCTGAAAAGATAGGAAAACAATAGCTATATTTAAATGGTGTTGCAAAACAGTAGCACATATCAATAGCTCGGCATGACAAAACATGATCATCTGGACGAAGGGGATATTGACCTGCCTGAGGAAGATTATATATAATTTCATAAGTCCTTGGTTTATTTCCACCTTTGGCTGCACTGCTTGTTTGCTACTCCACACATGACAGGATCATTCCACACTGCAATCAGCAAGTCAATGTACGAATAAGCTTATTTCACATTGCGGTGGTGATTGTACCTAGTTACGAATGTAGGAATACCTGGAGCACCATGAGGTTAGCTGACAGCAGGTAGATGGAGCCATATAAGTTTTGTGCGGTGCTACCAAAATTGAGGTTTGTATCCCTTCCCGTTATGAGAATTCTTCTTGAAGTTGGTAGAATGCGACGGCTTGTTCTTTGCATCAAACTTTCCTTTCCCCTGAGATTTGTTCTTGTTGTTTTGGGGCTGGTTGGGCTGGAACTTCTTCCCGTGTACCATGTGGGCACTAGAAGCTCCCTCAGTGACCCAAGCATGTGTGTCTTTTGCTCTCGCCTTCTCTTCAAAATGAAGAGTGCTAATGAGATACGAAATGGAAAACTCATGTTTCTTGTTTTTCAGAGAAGTAGCAAAATCGTTCCACGAAGGTGGAACCTTGGCAATGATGGTCCCAGCAACAAATTTGTCCGGCAACACACACTTGAAGTACTCAAGTTCCTTAGCAAGTGACTGTATCTCATGAGTCTGCTGAACAATAGAGCGCTCATCAGTCATCTTGTAGTCACAGAATTGCTCCATGATGTACAACTCGTTGCCAGCGCCCGAGGCCCCAAACGTGGCCTCGAGCGCAACCCACATGTCTTTGCCGCTGTCAAACGACATATATGAATCCAGAATGGAATCGTCAAGAACAATCAGTAGGGCAGCTTTGAAGAGGGTATCCATGTTCTCAAAAGCTTCCTGCTGTGTAGGATTAAGATCGCCCTCAGGCATACCCTTAGTGGCATCATAGTAGTACATGATCTGAAACCAATATACTGCTCTTGTGTGCCACCTTTTATATTGCACCCCCTTAAAAGTAGGCAGCTTCAAAAGCACAGGAAAACCACTCGGAGTAAATTGCCTATAATCAGGTTTTTGGATTGGATTGTTGAATATATGAGAAATTTACTATGAGATGTAATCCAAATCAATAGTAAATAGATCATGACAACAATTGCAAAGATCAAAGTAATGATGCGGACTAAACCAGGAGGACAGAATCACATACTGTACAGCGGGAGCAGAACCGCTGTGGTTGATGTTGTCACTCGTGTCGTTGATGAAGAGGTTACCGAGGTCGGGGAACAAGGCTGTCGTTGAGGAAGTCGTCGCTGGCAGCAGTCACAGGAGTGTGCTCCCCATAAACCTGATCGCCCATCTCCCATACAGGATCATGAAAGGCGGGGTTCGAAGGACTGTTGTCCCTTCTCGCGGTGCACGCTGAAAGGAGGGATGGAGAAGAATTGCGTGGCGGCGCTAAGATCTGGAATGGTGCGAAACCATATGATCCAGCGGCGGCTAGGGTAGAGCCTGTCAGGTCGGTCGTGTGAGTAAGACCAAGTAGTATAATAGTAGGCCTTTGGGCCAAACCCCACGTCCAAGTCAATAATAGCCCCACTATCCGAAAGAATCAGAAACGGCTGAGTAATTAAAGCGTCTGTTAATTATTAATTAAGGCATCCGTTAATTATTAATTAATGACTTAGTAAATTTTCCGACTCACGCCACACTTAGAGCATGGTTAATAGTATAGCCAACATCCAGCTATATGAAGTTGACACATCATCTAGAACCAACCTAATAAGGAGCCTGCTTACGATAGTTAGTCCCTTTAGTATAATACTATATCATTAATAATGGCCCACCTTTTGTCTCACAAAGTATGTGTAGTCTGAAATGCCGAGCGTGCAGCGGGCGGTGCCCTCGGTCAGTGTGCCGCTTCAACGGCAGAAGTAGTGAGAGGTCGCGTCACCCTGACTTGCCATCAATGTGGAGCGACGGGCTCAGCTGACGCCGGGCAAGAAGGTTTTGATTTTTGATTCAGTTGTTGTGCTGATACCGTCCAATATTCGCGTGTGGTTGTTTCTAGAATAAAAAAAGGAGGTACTCCTACTTATGTTACTCCCTCTATGGCTAGCCTTGCGCTTGTCTCTTCGCCTCTTTCAGAAGTCGAACAATAATGGTGGTACTACAGTAGTACTTCAGGCAATCTGACACAAATGAACTGCTGCATGTCCACCGCTTGTAAGCAAAACTTTCTCCTTGTGCTGAGAAGGCGTAGTAAGCAAGCTTCTCGTCATTCTGTGAGTTGACGGGACACATCAAAGTTATTTAGTACGTACTCTCTCCAAAAAGGGCTGACCATGTTATGGCTACCATCCCGTGCTCCGTCGTTGAGTACGTGCACTATTCACGTGCCATCGAGGAGAAAAAATATTGTGTATAGGAGTACGTGCCATCGAAGTGCACGACTCACTTATGCACTGCTTATCTGATTATCTCCATTTTCTTGCATGGCACGTGCACCTTGATGCTAGATGTCTCGTGTGTTGGCAAAAGGATGAACAAAGCTCACGTATTAAAAGAGTGGAAGAACATAGATTCCCGACGACCGAGAAGGAGCAAGGAACCTCGTGGTGGAGCATCTGCAAGTAACCTTGCGCGTTTTCCCCTATTTTTTTGCCACCTGCCTGCCTATAAACAAATAAAAGAACATGAACTCTTCGCTAACCACTAGAGACGATACATCAGGATGCTAAGTTGAAGATATTTTATTAGTTTATATTGATAACCACGCAACTATAGGACGCATTCAGCCATGCATGTACACACGCCAATGCACTAACTAATGCCGATCCAACTCATGCACAAACACACACAACATGGAGCACACAACGCACGTACACAACACATGCATGCACACACACTCGGCCGCAGAATGCACGTGAATAACACATGCATGCGCACACACTCGGTTGCATGGAGGCGTGAGCCATCTGCGGTGATGTCCGGTTCATCGTGCTACGGCAAAGCTCGTACACAACAGCGCCTATGCATCTCTTGCAGCACCTCTTTGTCGTTGTTGCTCAACGACTAGCCTGAGACGAAGACGACCACAGCCTCAGCCTTAGAGCTAGCACCGATAGAAAAGCACGCACGCTGCACGCACACGAGCACGTATGAAGTGCCCACGATGTGGTGTGTCCCCAGTTGCCTCTACTCCTTCTGCGCATGTTGTCTATGAAGGCGGCTGCATGCCCAATGATGATGTGGGTGAGATCTTCTAGGACTTAGATGATGACGAAGAGGGTGTCTCCAACAACGTTCCTCGTCTCGCACCTCTTGCATCACGGTGGTCGAGCTTGGAGTCATTCATCTGGTACACGTGGCATCTCACACCTAGACACAAGGTGACGTGCACCGTCAAGGGGGTCAGGGTGGACGCGACCTCTCACTGCATCTGCCATTTGAAGCGGCGCGCCGGCCCAGGGCGCCGCCCGCTACACTCCCAGTTGTACCCGCCTCCTTGCTGCATTCAAAAACCTACATTTACTAGTATGTATACACGTGCAAGGCATGTCTTAATATAACAGACTGATTTTGATAAAGGGGAAAAGAAGTAATATATGTGCTAATAGATTCAAAGAAAAATAAATTATAGTGATGAATAAATGCCAATATTAGTTCAATATTGTAAAAGCGGGAAGTAGTATTCATGCCATAAAACTGTACGTTCATTTAAAAAGAACTACATGGAGATTAGTACAAAAAATTTATTTTTAGTTTTTTTTATTGTTCTTCTTGTACTATATCATTTGACTGAGACTTGGACTAAGACCTAGCCACACCCTTCAAAGAAACCCATGGATACCCGTTACACATGAGATGACCCCCACATCCTTTGTCAAAATAAACAACTCCCCGATCAATGCATTTCACTGTTCCGTGCAACGCATGGGCACCTTACTATAGATTAGTACGACCAAAAATTGAACTAACATTATATATAGTACGATAAATACTGATGCATGTCACCTAAAACTATGTCATTGAAAACTATGTTCAAATACTAATCCAACGATATAGTTTTTGTTGACATGCCCTAACATTTTGTCAGTTAAATCTTCAGTCAAGTTCAGTGGGGGACTAATAAACCACGACCGATGTAGTACTAGTGTAGAGGGTAGCACTGCACGCGAGTCTCGCGGCAGTAAAGCCGTCATATCACAAAACCCAACCACTAATAAGTGGCCTGGTAAAATAAACGGACAAGCAACCATCACATCCCTCTGTGTTGATTGTTCTAGAACACAGGTGAGGTAGCAGCAGTGTATTGTTCATGTGAATCCTACTGATATTGGCCGTTGGATTTAGAAGATCAGTGGTTATGATTGATGTTCTTAGTCCTACTTAAAATTGGTACACTATATAGTAGTATAGATATAGAAACCTGCGTGGAATGTGAGAAACCAACTCCGGACACACACGTCCGTTCAGGAGCAGGAAGCCAGCCAGGCTCCTCCGTCCACCATTTTGTCCACTCTTTCAGCGACATCCGATGAGCAGGAAGAACAATTCTCTGGCATAAAAGTCGTCTGGGAGGCCCCCCGAGCCTGGCAGCTCGCTTCTCCACCTACCTAGCCTATCCCATCGGAGGTAGTTGTCGCACTAAGCTAGTGCGTGGTTTTGCAGCTGGCATCTCCAATACATCTCAGGGAAGAGTGCCGACTTGCTCCACTCCGGCTTGTCGGGGAGCACGGCGGCACGGGCATCATCGCTGCCCTCGATGCTGCCGCGTCGTACAGCGCCTCTAGTGTTTGCGACTATGCCATTCGCCATCGACGCGCGCGTAGCCGCGACATGTAGGCAGAGAAAGAAACTGCCACGGATGTCGACGAGGTGATGCGGCTACGCGGATGTGGATGAGGTGACGGGCAGCACGTCCCCGCCTGCCGCCATCATCGAGGAAAAGTAGAACACGGGAGGCCACCGCCGATTGTATCCCATGAAGGCCACCGCCGAGGCGACGCCGGCGAATACAGCCGGTGTCTTGCTCGATTCTTCTTCTGCCGGATGCTGGAGGAGGACAAAGAGATCGGGCAACAAGCATTTAGATTAGGTATTTTAATTCTACCAGGCTGGTTGTAATGGGAGTATTATAGGTAGTATCATGCATGCCAACTACTCCCTCCGTTCCTAAATATAGGAGTATTATAAGAGCATGGTTAATAGTATAACCTGCTGATGGCTACATAACACTGCCACGTCATCTACAACCAACCTTGTAGCCTTCAAGTATAATACTCCCTCCGTCTAGGTGTCATCTTACAAAAACGAAATAATCCCAAAATACTTAGGCGCGGTGCATTAACTTCTACCTCATTTCTTATTTCTTGACATACTTTTAGTATCAACCAAAGAGATGTGGGTTTGCTTGCTTTTAATGACTTGAGACTAGCAAACACGACATGCAGTGGTTAGTTCATTGCATGCAATGCTATGAATTAGCAAATAAACATTAAGTTCTCTCGTCTCTTCTGAAAGTCGAAGAATGATTATGGTACTACAGTCGATAGTGTACTACTAGTAAGTAAAGCTTCTCCTCGTTTGCGAGTAAACCGGACACATCAAAAGTAGTGCATTAGTCTCCAAAAAGGGTTGACCATGTCCATGGCTACCATCCCGTGCTCCATCATCCAGTGTGTGCTTCTCGTCGTTCTGCGAGTTGACAGCACACATCAAATTTAATATGTATTCAGTACTCTCTCCAAAAAGGGCCGACCATGTCCATCAGTCCATGGCTACCATCCCGTGCTCCGTCATTGAGTACGTGCAGTATTCATGTGCCATCGAGGAGGAAAAATATTATGTAGTACTAGGTGCCATCGTAGTGCACGACTCACTTACGCACTGCTTATCTCCATTTTCTTGCATGACACGTGCACCTTGATGCTAGATGTCCGCGTGTTGGCAAAAGGATGAACAAAGCTCATGTCAAAAAAAGAGTGGAAGAACATAGATTCCCGACGACCGAGAAGGAGCAAGGAACCTCGTGCTGGAGCATATGCACTCATAGTATTTTATATTATTTAGCAATATAAAATCAACCAATCATCTCCACAGTAGACCGGAAGAGTACGAAACACGGCATCCCAGTGTAGTTATATCATACTGTACGTGGCCAACCCACGCTATCACCATATTTCTTGGCCTCCGTGCGACACCTAGCTCTAGTAATCCACCAGCTTGTATCGCTTCTCCCTCCTCGCCTCTCTCAAAGTGCGGCGGGCTGTCGTTTTTGCCGTCTATTGAGGTCGGTTAACTCATCACATGTTAGCGACATGCCAAGAGCATTCTAAAAAATTTACTGTACTCTATTGTTATGCCAAGAAGAGGAAGCGCTTTGATCGACGGACCAAACAAGACAGGCATGTTGTGCCGTGAGTGGGTCCAGTTTCTCGTTTTGAACTTGTTTGGTGTAGTAGTAACACTTGGTTTTGACTATTGGTAAGATTTTATATACTCCCTCTGTCTAATGAATAAGTCATCTTCGATTGTGCACCGTGACCAAGGAAGAGGGGAAAACGAGAGAAATTAATATTTATTTGCTAATTAATAGCATTGCATGCAATGAACTAACCATTTCATGTCATGTTTGGTAGTCTAAGTCATTGAAAACATGCATGCTCCACATCTCTTATTGGTGGATATGTCAAGAAACAAGAAACGAGGTGGGAGTTAATGAACCGCGCCTAAGTATTTTGGGATTATTTGGTTTTCATAAGGTGACTTATACACCTTGACAGAGGGAGTAGGGCCTAATGTATTCTTCGAGGATGCCTTTGACTATTGATAAGATTTTATATAATTTTAAAATTATATCGTTCTAAGATCCTTTCACATCCCGTTTTCAAAAAGAAAAAAGATCCTTTCATATACGAATTTGACTGTATGCTTTGAGTAACTTGCATGTCGTATACTGCTCCTGTTTGGATACTCTAACTTACCTAGAGGTTAGACTAACTCATGACTAACCCTGAACTAACTGTAGCCAAAGAGGTGTTTCGGTGACAGGTGTCGGTGTCAAAACCGGCGGATCTCGGGTAAGGGGTCCCGAACTGTGCGTCTAAGGTTGATGGTAACAGGAGACAGGGGACACGAAGTTTTACCCAGGTTCGGGCTCACTTGATGGAGGTAATACCCTATGTCCTGCTTGATTGATATTGACGAGTATGAGGATTACAAGAGTTGATCTACCACGAGATTGTATTGGCTAAAACCCTAGAAGTCTAGCCTGTCTGATTATGATTGCCTCTACGGACTAAACCTTCCAATTTATATAGACACCGGAGGGGGCTAGGGTTGTACAAAGTCAGTTACAGAGAAGGGAATCTTCATATCCGAACGCCAGGCTTTCCATCCACGCCAAGGTGAGTCCCATCTGGACACGGGAGAGAGTCTTTTGTTGTGTATCTTCACGGCCCATCAGTCCGACCCATGTCCAACAGGTCGGACACCCGAGGACCCCTTAATATAGGACTCCCTCAACAGGGTTAGATTGACAATAAATGCACTTGATGGAGAGAGAAAAGTGATTTTTCAGTGGGCCCAATGAGGTACTTTTACTGTGGGAAAGGTGAAGTGATGGATGCTTCGCCCGAGCAACTTATTACTCTAGGAATATGGGAGTACCAACGGATTCAAGGAACAAAGAAATGATGGTTGCTTCGTTCGAGCAACTTACTGTGGAGAAGGTGGGGCTCTGTGATTTGACTGCTCACTAGTCATTACTAATGCGGCGCAATGACCAGGGTGAATCTTTCCCTGCAGTTGTGCACTCAATATTGCTGCACAGCAGGTGGAGCCGGATGAAGGATGTCCCACATGTCGGCGAAACGAAGTTGAATTGTTTCTAGCATTGCTATCAATCCTTCAGGATTTGTTTATATGTATGCATAATTTTAGTGAAATTGTATTGTGATGATATGAAGGTTTCAACTTTGGTTCCGGCAAGAAAAAAGGATTCAACTTAAGATTCATGTGTCCTCTTGCCTCAAGATTATCTCATTACAACATTCCATCAAATACAAATGAAACTACCATGGCTGCTAATGCATCTCAATGGTTCGCAGATCAGCGCCAATATTCAGATTGCAACTGAAGACTAAGTTGTGAGAATGTGTACAAATAAAGAAAAATATATAATTGAACGATGTTGTTCGTAGGCATGTGTCAGGACCCCGATTCTAAGTCACACCGATCTAGCCTGTAACACCTCATATCACTTTGCAGCCTCATGCGCGGTATCCCCACGGGTGTCTCTTTACCATGGCCCGGGACCGTTTGCGCCTTTTGGCTCACGTATATGATAGTGTCGCTAGCATCCATATGACAGAGAACCCGGGCCGACCTGACTAGTCGTGAACCCAAAGTGGCACTAACTTACGGGGACAGGCATACATGAATCAACATCAAGCATGTCGGTCAGCAGCGTGTGAATCCGGGCTGTAGCAACTAGGCTAACAGGACTCCGGGAACCCAGGCTGTAGCAGGCTAGCAGGACTCCGAATGTCACCGCGTGACATTTCCCCGAAGGGACAGACACAGGAACGAAGTGAATCACATGCTGGCCAGTCTAAGTGTTCCGGAGCAGTAGTGCTAGGCTAGCAGGACTCCGGTGAACCCGGCTGTAGCGGACTACTATGGCTCATGGAAGCACAAGACTACATTTCCCCATAAGAGAGGCTACCAAGGATGAACAACTAGGTTGTCGGATCCCACACATACCAAGCATTTCAATCATACACACAATATGCCCGATTTGTGTAAATACAACATGGCATCACAACATAACTCTACGACTCAAGTATTTATTCATTCGGCTCCGAAGAGCCAGATAATACAAACATGGGTCTCATGACCCAAATTCAGAGCATACAAGTCAAAGCACATGCGAAAGCTTAACATGTCTGAGTACAGACTTCTACAAACGAAAAAGGCTGAGAAGCCTGACTATCTACCAGATCCTGCCGAGGGCACAAGATCGTAGCTGAGGTATCAAGCTAAACGTCAAAGTCCACATGGAACTACTAGCGAGACTGAAGTCTCTCTGCAAAACATAAATTAAGCAAACGTGAGTACAAATGTACCCAGCAAAACTTACCTCAGAACTAACTACATATGCATTAGTAACAACAAAGGGGGTGGTGGAGTTTAACTGCAGCAAGCCAGCTTTGACTCAGTGGCTAACCTGAACTATTACTGCAAATAGCTCTTTGAGGTGGCACACATGAGTCCACATATTCACCATATCAATACCCCACTATGGATCCGCTCCCATCTCCCTACGAGAACGCCATCCATAGCACTCACGCTTATCTTGCGCATTTTAGAGTATCCACTTTCACTTGTCTATGAACGATGCAAGGGGTCCAAGTTTCCATATCCGAGGAATCCGGCTATTCGAATAGATAATAATAACCCTGCAGGGGTGTGCTTCTTCACACACGCTCTCGCCACTTACCACCATGTACACGTCATGTACCTCGGCAACCTTCAAGCAGAAGCCTGGCGAGGGAGTTGGCCACAACCTGACTAACCACACAAGTCTCTCGTCCAGGTTTATCGCCTATTCGGGTTCCATCCGCAAGGAGATCCGGCCGGGGTGTCGCTCACGGCCCCAAACGATCTGTGCAAGGTTCCCAAGCCCACCATTCGGGTGCCACTTGGTACACCATGCCATTGTGCCTAGTCTGTCCCAAGCCCACCTTTACCGAGTGCCACTTGGTAGACTACTAACACTACCTACAAACACCAGAAACTAGTTGCAACTCCTGGACAGAGATTGAGTTGATTAATAAGCCGAGAGGGGTTGAGTTACCGGAACCCAATGTGTGGTAGTAAATGTTCATGGATCACAAACACAGAACTCGGTTCCTGAGAATTGCTGCAATTAGACAACCCACCATGTACTCCTACATGGCCTCTCACCGTTACCTTTACCAAATCGTGTTCACACACTTAGCTCTCAATGGTACGACATGTTCACCACATTCCAATTCATCCCCGATGAATCAGACCTGACTCAACTCTAAGCAGTAGCAGGCATGACAAACAAGCATGAATGAGTAGGCACATCAGGGCTCAAACAACTCCTACTCATGCTAGTGGGTTTCATCTATTTACTGTGGCAATGACAGGTCATGCAGAGGAAAAGGGGTTCAACTATCGCAGCATGTAACAGTTGAATCGCTGTTGTCCTAATGCAGTAAAAGAGAGCAGGAGCGAGAGACTGGGATTGTATCAGAATGAACAAGGGGGTTTTGCTTGCCTGGCACTTCTGAAGATAGCATTGGGTCTTCATCAGTGTCAACAATCACAGCGTCGAAACAACGTCTACTGAGGGGGAACAACACCGGCAAACAAAGAAGAAACACAATCAATGCAATGCACAATATGATGCATGATCATGATATGGCAATATGATGTGATTTGGCCTAATGCAACTAGCAACACAATTAAGTGTAGTTGGTTTGAACCCAAGGTTCAAATTCAAACTCCACATATGGTTATTTAAATGCCATTCATTTGATTTGTCCTAAACATTAGCTATAAGTTGTTCTAACACGCATGAAAATGGTACAGATGGATAGATTGGATTTTTTTGATCATTTTTCATATATATTTTATCTTATTTGGAGTTACGGTTGAATTTCTATGATTTTTCAAAGTTTTAACTATTTTCTGGAATTTCTGAATTATTTCGAAAATAAACTAATTCTAGAAAAGATTAACTGCGTCAGCGTGACATTAGCGAGTCAACAGGGCTGGTCCAGGTCAAACCTGACCAGTGGGTCCCGCGTGTTAGTGTCATTAGACTAACTAATTTTTGTTAGTCCTAATCCTATGTTAATTAGCAGGGGGCCCGCATGTCAGTGGCACATATAATTAGCTAAGTAAATTAACACTAACTAAACCTAACAGTAATTAAACAGGCGCCTAGGCCAACACGACAGGGGAGGTCAAACCCCTAGTCAACCGGGGCTAAACCACCGGCGTTTAGCCGCCGGCGATGACCAGACGCGGCGGAGGGCCGCAGGAACGGGCTCTGGGGCCCCGTTCGCACCGTGGTTGGGCTCGTTCGAGATCCCAGGCCAGCGCGCGTCGGGCGGTGGTGCCAGCCGGGCCTGGGGCGGCAGGAGGCGACGGCGGGGAGCTCGGTTGTGGCGGCCGGAGCTCGGGCATGCTCGGGTTCGGCGCTGGGATGCACAACAGGGGCGCGGAGAGGGGCTACGGCCTCCTGGGAGTCTGGCAAACGCGGTGACACACTCGGTTTCGAGCCCGCATGGCTGTGGCCACGACGGCGGCGTCGCCGGTGGAGTAGAGCGCTCGGGCTCGGTGGAGATGGCGGCTAGGGGGCGCAACCGAGGCGTAGAGGAGGGGGTTAGGGGCAGGGGCTCACGGTGGATGTAGTGGAGCAGACGGTGAGCTCGGAGGAGGTCGGAGCGAAACGGGGTAGCGAGAGGGATCTCCGGCGACGAGAGGTCGAGGACGAGGTCGGTGAGGGCAGAGAAGCGCGTCCGGCGATGTGTGGCGATGCGAGGAGGTCGAAGACGTCGAGGCGGAGCTCGAAGGCATGGCGAGGGGTCGGGGGGAAGGCGGTGCCGTCAACTACGGCGGCGGCGGCTTACGGGCGCGTCGGCCATAGCGAGAGAGGACGAGGGAGAGAGCGAAGGTGGGGAGAGTGGTGTCCAGGGGGGTCGAGGCGGCGCTGGGGAGAAGACGCGAGGCCTCGCGGTGGCCAGGCGACGCAGGCAGGCAGCCTGGTGGCGTGGCGCCCGTGCGTGCACCGTGTGTTGTCCCTCCTCTGCCTACTGGCAGAGGTGGGTGACGACTGGCATAGGCCAGGTCGGCCGGCCCAGCTGGGTAAGTGGACGTGGGGTCCTTCCTCTCTCTCTCTTCTGTTTTATTTCTGTTTTCTATTATTTCCTCTGTTTTGATTTAGTTTAAAAACTAAACCATTTTTGTTGCTTCTGAAAATTATTGTATGGACTAGAGATATTACTCTAGAGCCCCACAATAATTTCCAAAATTATTGGACATGTATTTCTTTTATAACAGAAATAAAGCCAATTCAAATACATTATGGTTTAATTCAAAATGCCCAAATTAATTACCCTTAATGCCCTAAAATATTGGTTTGGATTTTTACCTCTTGCCAATATTTTCAGGGATTAAAGTGAACATTTCCTTGGGCTCATTTGAAGAAATTTTTAACTTGCTCATTTTTAAAAGATTTCTAAGGCTTTGGGAATTCCCTCAATTCAATTTTCCTTTGAATTTATACATGATGCAACAACCCAGATAGTCCAAGGCCAAGGTAAAGCTAGGGATGTGACAACTCACCCCCACTAAAGAAGAATCTCGTCCCGAGATTCGAGACGTGAGGTAAGAAGAAAGGAGGTCACAAACTATCACAATCTTCTCGATCCAACTTGTACTGCTTTTAGAGCGTTGATTCGATCACCATCATTGTCTCGATGTCTTGCTCTGAGAACTCCAACCAACATGGCAACGAGAGGAAAGGGGAAACTCTAGAGGGATCGATCTTCTCGAAGATCGGGTAACTCAGGATCAACTCATGGAGTGAGACATAGCAACATCTCTCGAGCGGAGACACAAAGTACACATCCAAAGAGATGGAGTGGAACAGATGATGAAGGTTCACTAGGTAGGCAACAATTTCACGCTTAAGAAGGTGGTGAACGGTTGTCAACGTAGCGAGGAGTTGAGTTGCCATGATACCATAACGAGACATCTTAAGGAAGGTGGCTCACAGAAATATCCCTTAAGTGGCAAAAAAATTACTTTTGATTCATAGATCATTGAGACTCTTTATACCAACCTAAGGCAATCACAACCGATCATTCGAAGGAGTTCAAAAGAATGACATACTCGGACTAGAATGGATGATGTGGACTACCTTGTTGAAGACAACGCAATGGATGATTTTGCTTATCATCGAAAATGGATGGGACCCATGGTAAGTCCACTTTGGAAGATGGTCTTGGACAACAACTGCTGAGAAGGGCAGCCCATGGGGGATTGGCACAATGGCGGTGCAAGCTGGGGGAAAATGTAACTGTTGGGAAAGTTCCAACCATCATATCTGCCTGAGATTCAGATCCGATTGGTGATAGGATACTTCAGACTCAGCATGTCTGAAAAGAAAGTTTGCAACACAAATCGACGAGATGATGTTGCGAGATTCTCGGGAGATGGACTACGGTAGTAAGCTCCAAAACATGAGCTGGTTCTGCTACAAACATGTGAACACGCTGTCCAAGACAAGCATGACCACATAGTAGTCTTATAATAAAACACTACCGAAGGTCAGGTCAGGAACCATCATCTAGGATATAAAAGTCCTTGCATAAGTCCGGATTAGCTCTTAAGAAGGAACTTCTTCTCCTTGAACAAATCAATCAGTGGCTTGGTGTGCTAGGAACACATATGGAGTGGAGGCGGCCAACCTATCAAACCATAGAGCACTTCACACGTGCATGACTAACTTGGGATGATTCTAGAGGAAGCAAAACAATCTTTCTCGTATTCATGGCGGCAACTTGCATAGAATGCGCATGAATTCAAGGAAGTCACTTCTTCCATCCAAGCATAAGCTTCATGAACGGAACACGAAAGCATTGCTTACAAAGTTTCCAACACTAACTTAGATGTTCAACATGAATCATGGACAAGATGAAAATTATGTTGCCACTAGGCTCAACAACAATTCATCTAGGTTTCCATATAAGTGGAATTCCACAATTATGTGAACAAGGTGATAGCATTGGTCAGACCCAAAAGATATAATGGTGTATGCTCGAGGGATCAACCACGAGTAAGACAACATTACGAGCATCGTTGGTTCTGATTTGATTTGACGATAGCCCATACTCAAATCAAAGTTGATAAGACAATAGGTCCAACAACTGATCACATGGACCAATCGATGAAGATATCATCTTTCTTCAACACACACAGATATATCCCTTTGAAAATGAACTAAATCAGGCAGCTTTTATCCTCCAACTCTCCAAGTTGTTGTTCAGCTTAACCAACTAGCTCAGGGGTACTCAACACAGATTCTTGGAGAAGGGGTGGTTACGAGGAATCAACTTGATCACGAGCTCAACATAGCGATCAGGGAATAGCCTGGTGATACTTCTGAGAGGATATTCAGAAAATCACGAACCACCGATATGTTACTAAGCTCGAGAACAATCTTGCTTTTCAGGGCAAGACGATGTGATCAAAAGAGAGAGGGATTGACACAATCCTAACTCATTGATCGAAGAGTGCACCAGAAATAAGGACTAGGTAGCACGATCAATCTTAGGATGATGATTCAATAACCAACACACTAAGGATGAAATTATTGTCCATTAGCTACCAAGAAATGGAGTTGCTAGTAGTATTCATTTCACACATCATAATTCACTCATCGTCATTCCGGTTGCAACAACATGGGGACCGAGGAATGAAAAATGATGGCGAGAAGTACCACTGTATCAAGAGTTCATAGGATGGTGTGCAATTGCCATGATATTCTTGATATAAAGATGGCAATACTCCAAGGTAGAACAAAACAAAAACTGTATTGGCATTTTGATCTGTGGAATACAACTACTTTGACCCAATCCTAGAAATGGACGAGGTACTGGAGTTTGTTTCTCCTAGACATTCTGAAATAGAATGGCTTGATGCACCATAAGAATAATAGGCATCAATGAACGAATGCACGCATACTCTTGACTATCAATTGATAGACGATGGTCAGAATATAGGTGAAAAGGGACAACTAAAAGGAACATATAACTTTCTGAGTTGTGGACGCATAGGTTAGTAGGTCGAGCAAGCTAACTTATTTCTTCCGGATAACCCACGCAGAAAGGTAGGACTGGCAGAGTCTCGACCATAATGGAGAACTCATCAAGAGCACTTTTGTTATGATCTTTCGGTTCAACGAGGAACTTCTGCCATATTGGTTCATGGTATTCAAAGAAAGATTTACCATGGACCTCAAGGACTATCGCAAAGGTTACTAATATCCTAAAGGAACTAGCAACACTATCAACATGAAGCAAGTAGCGTGAATCTTGGGCTTAAGAACCCAGAAATAGAATATCCACTACTAAATGGCATCACGGGATGCTTTCGAGAATGGTGGCCAGAATCATCACACTGGGAACACAAAACATTGCTGGATTACTAAGTGGTTCTCGAAGACACCTAGGGTCATAATACTAACTCCAACATACATGTCAAGGCAACGGAGTACCTCAATATACCGATTAGTGTGCTTAATCTGGCCCAAGGGAACATCGAGAACGAGAAGAAGGGAGTTACAAATGTATCAGATTGTTTAGAAACCTGGGATGACTCGGACAACATAACAGATGTAAATGCTCAAAAAGTTTTGAGACATCCTGCAAAATGGTGGCATAACCACTCAACAACATAATATCGAAGTTCTGAGATCAACTGTCAACACCCAGAAGTAGTAGTAACTGAACTGAGGCTTGAATCCTACAATCCTATAAGTCTATGAATTAGTAACATGTGATCCTGATAGAAAGATGAGAAGCCTAGTTCTTAATCCCCGTAGAAGAGAAGAGGATGACCCAGATCAGAAGGGCATAAGGTAAAGGAGTAAAAAGAGCCTTACGTTCCCTTCCACAATCAATTCCCTTATATAACTAAAGCATTTCTAGACTCAACTTCAACCAGTTTGGCTTGGTAATCCTACAGGCAGTCAGGCTCTGATACCAAAGCTGTCAGGACCCCGATTCTAAGTCACACCGATCTAGCCTGTAACACCTCATATCACTTTGCGGCCTCACGCGCGGTATCCCCACGGGTGTCGCCTTACCATGGCCCGGGACCGTTTGCGCCTTTTGGCTCATGTATATGATAGTATCGCTAGCATCCATATGACAGAGAACCCGAGCCGACATGACTAGTCGTGAACCCAAACTGGCACTAACTTACGGGGACAGGCATACATGAATCAACATCGAGCATGTCGGTCAGCAGCGTGTGAATCCGGGCTATAGCAACTGGGCTAACAGGACTCCGGGAACCCGGGCTGTAGCAGGCTAGCAGGACTCCGGATGTCACCGCGTGACATTTCCCCGAAGGGACAGACCCAGGAATGAAGTGAATCACATGCCGGCCAGTCTAAGTGTTCCGGAGCAGTAGTGCCAGGCTAGCAGGACTCCGGTGAACCGGGCTGTAGTGGACTACTATGGCTCATGGAAGCACAAGACTACATTTCCCCATAAGAGAGGCTACCAAGGATGAACAACTAGGTTGTCGGATCCCACACATACCAAGCATTTCAATCATACACACAATATGCCCGATATGTGTAAATACAACATGGCATCACAACATAACTCTACGACTCAAGTATTTATTCATTAGGCTCCGAAGAGCCAGATAATACAAACATGGGTCTCATGACCCAACATTCAGAGCATACAAGTCAAAGCAATGCGAAAGCTTAACATGTCTGAGTACAGACTTCTCCAAATGAAAAAGGCTGAGAAGCCTGACTATCTACCAGATCCTGCCGAGGGCACAAGATCTTAGCTGAGGTATCAAGCTAAACGTCGAAGTCCACATGGAACTACTAGCGAGACTGAAGTCTCTCTGCAAAACATAAATTAAGCAAACGTGAGTACAAATGTACCCAGCAAGACTTACATCAGAACTAACTACATATGCATTAGTAGCAACAAAGGGGGTGGTGGAGTTTAACTGCAGCAAGCCAGCTTTGACTCAGTGGCTATCCTGAACTATTAAATAACTCTTTGAGGTGGCGCACACGAGTCCACATATTCACCATATCAATACCCCACTATGGATCCGCTCCCGTCTCCCTACGAGAATGCCATCCATAGCACTCACGCTTATCATGCACATTTTAGAGTATCCACTTTCACTTGTCTATGAACGATGCAAGGGGTCCAAGTTTCCATATCCGAGGAATCCGGCTATTCGAATAGATAATGATAACCCTGCAGGGGTGTACTTCTTCACACACGCTCTCGCCACTTACCACCATGTACACGTCGTGTACCTCGGCAACCTTCAAGCGGAAGCCTGGCGAGGGAGTCGGCCATGACCTGACTAACCACACAAGTCTCTCGTCCAGGTTTATCGCCTATTCGTGTTCCATCCACAAGGAGATCCGCCTGGGGTGTCACTCACGGCCACAAACGATCTGTGCAGGGTTCCCAAGCCCACCATTCGGGTGCCACTTGGTACACCGTGCCACTGTGCCTAGTCTGTACCAAGCCCACCTTTACCGGGTGCCACTTGGTAGACTACTAACACTACCTACAAACACCAGAAACTAGTTGCAACTCCTGGACAGAGATCGAGTTGATTAATAAGCCGAGAGGGGTCGAGTTACCGAAACCCAATGTGTGGTAGTAAATGTTCATGGATCACAAACACAGAACTCAGTTCCTGAGAACGGATGCAATGAGACAACCCACCATGTACTCCTACATGGCCTCTCACCGCTACCTTTACCAAATCGTGTTCACACACTTAGCTCTCAATGGTACGACATGTTCACCACATTCCAATTCATCCCCGATGAATCAGACCCGACTCAACTCTAAGCAAGTAGCAGGCATGACAACAAGCATGAATGAGTAGGCACATCAGGGCTCAAACAACTCCTACTCATGCTAGTGGGTTTCATCTATTTACTGTGGCAATGACAGGTCATGCGGAGGAAAAGGGGTTCAACTACCGCAGCATGTAACAGTTGAATCGTTGTTGTCCTAATGCAGTAAAAGAGAGCAGGAGCGAGAGAGTGGGATTGTATCGGAATGAACAAGGGGGTTTTGCTTGCCTGGCACTTCTGAAGATAGTATAGCTCTTGATCGGTGTCATCGATCACATCGTCAGAAACATCGTCTACTGAGAGGGGGCAAATACCGGCAACAGTGAGGAAACACAATCAATGCAATGCACAATATGATGCATGATCATGACATGGCAATATGTTGTTCATTGAGCTAATGCAACTAGCAACAGGTTAAATGAAGTTGGTTTGAACCCAAGATTCAAATTCAAACTCCATATGTGGATATTCAAATGCCAAACATATGATTTGCCCTATCAGCAACTATAAGTTGTTCTAACATGCATGAAAATGATACAATGGATAGGTTGGATTTTTCTGATCATTTTTCATACATAAATCTTTTCATTTGGAGTTACGGTTGAATTTCTATGATTTTTCAAAGTTTTAACTATTTTCTGGAATTATTGAATTATTTCAAAAATAAACTAATTCTAGAAAAGATTAACTGCGTCAGCACTGCGTCAACGTGACGTCAGCAAGTCAACAGGGCTGGTCCAGGTCAAACCTAACCAGTGGGTCCTGCGTGTCAGTGTCATTAGACTAACTAATTTTTGTTAGTCCTAATCCTAGGTTAATTAGCAGGGCGGGGCCCGCATGTTAGTGGCTCATCTAATTAGCTAAGTTAATTAACACTAACTAAACCTAACACTAATTAAACAGGCGCCTGGGCCCACACTCCAGGGGAGGTCAAACCCCTGGTCAACCGGGGCTAAACCATCGACGTTTAGCCGTCGGTGATGACCAGACGCGGCGGAGGGCCGCGGGAACGGGCTCTGGGGCCCCGTTCGTAGCGTGGTTGGGCTCGTTCGAGAGCCCAGGCCAGCGCGCGTCGGACGGTGGAGCCAGCCGGGCCTGGGGCTGCCGGAGGCGACGGCAGGGAGCTCGGCCGCGGCGGCCGAAGCTCGGGCGTCCTCGGGTTCGGCGCTAGGATGCACAACAGGGGCGCGGAGAGGGGCTACGACCTCCTGGGAGTGTGGCAAACGCGTTGACACGCTCAGTTTCGAGCCCGCGTGGCTATGGCCATGACGGCGGCGTCGCCGGCGGAGCAGAGTGCTCGGGCTCGATGGAGATGGCGGCTAGGGGGCGCAACCGAGGCGTAGAGGAGGGGGTTAGGGGCAGGGGCTCACGGTGGATGTAGTGGAGTGGACGGCGAGCTCGGAGGAGGTTGGAGCGGAACGGGGCGGCGAGAGGGATCTCCGGCGACGAGAGGTCGATGACGAGGTCGGTGAGGGCAGAGGAGCGCGTCCGGCGACATGTGGCGACGTTAGGAGGTCGAAGACGTCGAGGCAGAGCTCGAAGGCATGGCGAGGGGTCGGGGGGAAGGCGGTGCCGTCAACTACGGCGGCGGCTTACGGGCGCGTCGGTCATAGCGAGAGAGGACGAGAGAGAGAGCGAAGGGGGAGAGTGGTGTCCAGGGGGGTCGAGCCGGCGCTGGGGAGAAGATGCGAGGCGTCGCGGTGGCCAGGCGACGCAGGCATGCAGCCTGGTGGCGTGGCGCCCGCGCGTGCGCCGTGTGCTGTCCCTCCTCTGCCTACTGGCAGAGGTGGGTGATGAGTGGCATATGCCAGGTGGGCCGGCCCAGCCGGGTAAGTGGACCTAGTGTCCTTCCTCTCTCTCTCTCTTATGTTTTGTTTCTGTTTTCTATTCTTTCCTCTGTTTTGATTTAGTTTAAAAACTAAACCATTTTTGTTGCTTCTGTAAATTATTGTATGGACTAGAGATATTACTCTAGAGCCCCACAATAATTTCCAAAATTATTGGACATGTATTTCTTTTATAACAGAAATAAAGCCAATTCAAATACATTATGGTTTAATTCAAAATGCCCAAATTAATTACCCTTAATGCCCTAAAATATTGGTTTGGATTTTTACCTCTTGCCAATATTTTCAGGGATTAAAGTGAACATTTTCTTGGGCTCATTTGAAGAAATTTTTAACTTGCTCATTTTTAAAAGATTTCTGAGGCTTTGGGAATTCCCTCAATTCAATTTTCCTTTGAATTTAAACATGATGCAACAACCCAGATAGTCCAAGGCCAAGGTAAAGCTAGGGATGTGACAGCATGGGTCCATTTCCTGGGCACAGTGTTCATTGCATGGCAGCTAGTTTCACCCAACGCTGTAGCCAAAAGGGGGTGTACAGAGGACACCACAATCCAATCATTTTGTGCAGCTCCACTAAAATCGAGCTGGCCATCCCTGTTTGCAAAGATATCCAGTTAGTGTGATTACAATAATAGTGGGACTAGATGATGAAACATAACACACACAAATAGAAGTCGATTACCTCTGCGATCTCTCTTTAGGACTAACTACTTGTTGGAGAAGATTAGGCAGGAGTTGGATGAGGAGGATAGAAAAACCAATCTCCCTTTCTGCAGTCCCACAGAAATGTAAAAATGTTGCCCATGTGACATTTTGGCAGAACTGCACAAAACACTCTTAAGAAAAAAGTGATTTGTGCAGTTCACCAAAAGGTCACAATAGCAACGAGGTGAAATGGCTAGCCCTGTTTGCAAAAAAGAGGTAGAAAGGAAACAATTACTAGCGAATAACACGAGTTGAAGACACATATGCCGACAAAAAAGAACATATTCCATGTAATAAGGGATGGTTTATCAAAAATGGTTTGAGGACGAGATTGCAAGATGGAAAGTACGTCGACCGAGATATGTTTTAAGCAAACAACTAAAGAAGATCCACATGCAACAACATGGCAAGATGGGCAGTGGAGCAAGGCTAGAGGAAGCTGTACCTGAGGGTCGTTGGGATGTTACTAGGAGGGCGCCGGCGGCCGGGATCTGCCCATACTACGGCAGCGAGCAAGTGGCAAAGGCCCTACAGCGCCGGAGCTTGGTCAGAAAGAACAACGGGTACCGCAGATGGGGACGTGCTGCCTCAATGCTGTGACGGAGAAACGATGCACATCCTCCCTTTTCGCCGGCGGACGGGATGCGGACGGATCACTGACCAACGGTGAGAGAGAGAGGCCACCACCGCCTTGTGTGAGATGGTGTGACGAGAGACAAACCCCGGCATGCAGGCTCCGTTGTATATAGTGGAGCGGGTTTTTACATTTTCCCCATGACAATCGTTTTATATTCTATACTACGCGCCACTGAGGAGGAATATATAACTTTATTTAATACAAACGCGTCAAGTCGAACTTTGTTCCGTCTAGTACCCGACCCTCCTTCAACTAAACAACTGCTACACGCGTCAAATTATCACGTGGGCTGCCTTTTCGTACAGAAACGAACTCCACCGTGTACCCGCGCGGGTGTGGCCGGGAACGAGACATGAGTACATGCGTCCTGCGTGCACCTCTTCTTTAGGTGCAGGTACGTACGTGGGTGGGTGTGAGAGAGATGGTTTGTGCAAAAATGAGGCAATGTGTCGATGATATCTCAAACAAAAAACGTAACATATGCAATGTGTGTGAAATAGAGTCATGGATATATCATATATAGAGGGAGCAATCCACGAGAAGAGAGTGGAGGGATCATCGGCGTGAGATATCGATAGAATCAAAAATAGGGATCAATCCAGGAGAAGAGTGTATGGCTGCGCGGTCGATAAAGAGTGCCATCAAATTTGTGTTTGCCCACGTCAAAGATACAGGGCGGCTGGCCTACTGGAATTTGAGAGTGCAGAGGTGTGGTTTTTCTCTGTGGCATGGATACCTACCCACAACGTTCGACTATCGGTGGGGGGAGAGGGGGCAGAGACCTAACTATAGAGAGGTAGATCGACTAGTATATGTGCGGAGAAGGAGAGAGACCTAACTATGTATAGAGGGAGATCGATCGGCATCCATGGATATGTGTAGCAGAGGAATAAGGTTAGGAGAAAGACAAAGGTAGAGTGTCGGAGGGTTGGTGGTGGAGTGGCGTCTCACAAATGGTGGGAGAGGCCTGCTAGACAAACGGAGGGTACGAGTGCAATATCAATAAGAGAGGGCGGGGATGTCTGTCTGTCTATGCACGTGCGTGTGAGAGACGGGTCGGGAGGTATGCAAGGATTATGAGGGGAGAAAATATGGTTGTGGTAAGAATACATAACTACATAGGAAGATCAACTATCGTGTGTCCGAGAAAGGGAGAGACATAACTAGTGAGGTAAGTCTATCGATGCGTGGGGAAAAGAATTATAGTCGACCTAGCTATATGTAGGGAGATCAGTATGTATACATGCATGCATGTGTTAGAAGAAAATAAGGTCCGGAGAGAGAGAGACAGGGGGAGAGGGGTGCGGCTAGGAGGTGGTGCAAGAGGCCTACTATGTTGAGGGGGGAGGACTGTGCGACTATGAGATCGATGAAAAGAGGGGCGGGAGAGTGCACCTGCATGGTACTGTATTGGACATAGGGGGCATGGACGGTGAGAAGATGAAGGAAATATGCCCTAGAGGCAATAATAAAGTTATTATTTCCTTATTTCATGATAAATGTTTATTATTCATGCTAGAATTGTATTAACCGGAAACATAATACGTGTGTGAATACATAGACAAACAGAGTGTCACTAGTATGCCTCTACTTGACTAGCTCGTTAATCGAAGATGGTTGAGTTTCCTAGCCATGGACATGAGTTTTCATTTGATTAACGGGATCATATCATTAGGGGAATGATGTGATTGACTTGACCCATTCCGTTAGCTTAGCACTTGATCGTTTAGTTCGTTGCTATTGCTTTCTTCATGACTTATACATGTTCCTATGACTATGAGATTATGCAACTCCCATTTACCGGAGGAACACTTTGTGCGCTACCAAACGTCACAACGTAACTGGGTGATTATAAAGGTGCTCTACAGGTGTCTCCAAAGGTACTTGTTGGGTTGGCATATTTCGAGATTAGGATTTGTCACTCCGATTGTCGGAGAGGTATCTCTGGGCCCACTCGGTAATGCACATCACTATAAGCCTTGCAAGCATTGCAACTAATGAGTTAGTTGCGGGATGATGTATTACGGAATGAGTAAAGAGACTTGCCGGTGACATGATTGAAACTAGGTATTGAGATACCGACGATCGAATCTCGGACAAGTAACATACCGATGACAAAGGGAACAATGTATGTTGTTATGCGGTCTGACCGATAAAGATCTTCGTAGAATATGTGGGAGCCAATATGAACATCCAGGTTCCGCTATTGGTTATTGACCGGAGACGTGTCTCGGTCATGTCTACATAGTTCTCGAACCCGCAAGGTCCGCACGCTTAACGCTTCGATGATAGTTATATTATGAGTTTATATGTTTTGATGTACCGAAGGTTGTTCGGAGTCCCGGATGTGATCACGGACATGACGAGGAGTCTTGAAATGGTCGAGACATGAAGATTGATATATTGGAAGCCTATGTTTGGATATCGGAAGTGTTCCGGGTGAAATCGGGATTTTACCGGAGTACCGAGAGGTTACCGGACCCCCCCGGGGACTTAATGGGCCTTAGTGGACCTTGGTGGAAAGAGAGGAGAGGCGGCCAGGGCATGGGCCGTGCCCCCTCCCCCCTAGTCCGAACAGGACAAGGAGAGGGGGGCAGCACCCCCCTTCCTTCTTCTCCTCCACCTCTTTCCCCTCTCTCTCCTAGTACAACAAGGAAAAGGGGGGAGTCCTACTCCCGGTAGGAGTAGGACTCCTCCTGGCACGCCCCTCTCTAGGCCATCCGCACCCCCCTTGCTCCTTTATATACGGGGGCATCCCATAGACACAAAAATTAATCGTTTGATCTTTTAGCCGGGTGCGGTGCCCCCCTCCGACATAGTCCACCTTAATAATACTATAGTGGTGCTTACGCGAAGCCCTGTGTCGATGTCAAAACCGGCGGATCTCGGGTAGGGGGTCCCGAACTGTGCGTCTAGGCCGGATGGTAACAGGAGGCAAGGGACACGAAGTTTTACCGAGGTTCGGGCCCTCTCGATGGAGGTAAAACCCTACGTCCTGCTTGATTAATATTGATGATATGGGTAGTACAAGAGTAGATCTACCACGAGATCAGAGAGGCTAAACCCTAGAAGCTAGCCTCTGGTATGATTGTTGATGCGTATGTTGTCCTACGGACTAAAACCCCCCGGTTTATATAGACACCGGATAGGGTTAGGGTTACATAGAGTCGGTTACAATGGTAGGAGATCTGAACATCCGTATCGACAAGCTTGCCTTCCACGCCAAGGAAAGTCCCTTCCGGACACGGGACGGAGTCTTCAATATTGTATCTTCATAGTCCAGGAGTCCGGCTGAAGGTATAATTTGGCTATCCGAACACCCCCTAATCCAGGACTCCCTCAGTAGCCCCTGAACCAGGCTTCAATGACGACGAGTCCGGCGCGCAAATTGTCTTCGGCATTGCAAGGCGGGTTCCTCCTCCAAGTACTTCATAGAAGATTTTGAACACAAAGATAGTGTCCGGCTCTGCAAAATAAGTTTCCACATATTGCCATAGAGAGAATAATATTTACACAAATCTAATCTGCTGACGTATTCCGTAGTGTGACATCACACCACGGCCAAGCTTTTATTCGAACCGTTTTACTGTCCCATCTTAGCGCGTTACGCGAGGCGGTTTCCTTGGCACATCTTGTTAAAGCAGAGTTTGTGTCCCCTCATTCCGGGATTCTCATCAATACGAGCATGGGTAACCCAACCGCGCCATTGATTACGGCGCTTGGAGATAAGCGAGTTTTACCAGGCTGGTGGGGACACGTAGTTGCGTCCACCCATATAAGGGGATAAGGATCCACCTTTTCACCCACGCCTTCTTCCTCCTTTGCCTATCCATTCTTGCGCACTCGAGCTCCAGCGCCCAAGTCCGCACTACCACCTCAACCTTCTCCAGTCATGTCCGGAGCGGGAGGCAAGTGGATGGTCTCCTCCGTCACGGAGGGACACATCAAAAAGCTGAGGAAGGCCGGATATCTGGCCAGCGATATCGCGCACCGGCTTCCCGAAAAGGGGCAGCTCATCCCCACTCCTAGGCCCCATGAAAGGGTGGTATTCCTCCCCCATTTCCTTCGCGGACTGGGCTTCCCTCTGCATCCATTTGTCCGGGGGCTCATGTTCTACTAAAGCCTGGATTTCCATGATCTGGCCCCGAATTTCGTCCACAACATCTCGGCGTTCATCATCGTGTGCGAGGCGTTCCTCCGCATCCGCCCCCATTTCGGCCTATGGCTTAAGACTTTCAACGTCAAGCCGAAGGTGCTGCGCGGCAGCCAGGCGGAGTGCGGCGGTGCCATGGTTGGCAAGATGGCCAACGTCCTGTGGCTCGAGGGCTCCTTTGTGGAGACCCTGAAGGGGTGGCAATCGGGGTGGTTTTACATCACCGAGCCGTGCGACCCCGAATGGGTCGCATCCCCCGAGTTTCGGTCTGGACCCCCTACGCGGCTCACCTCCTGGAAGGAGACCTGCCTGTCGTTGGGTAAAAAAGGAGAGCTGACCGGACTCCAAACATGCATCCAAACCCTGGTGAACAAGAAGCTCAAACTTGTCAACGTAGTCCAGGTTATGCTCATCCGCCTGATCCTCCCGTGTCAACGACGGGCCTTCAATCTATGGGAGTTCGACCCGGCGCAGCATCAAACTCTAAACAGGCTCTTTGACACGACGTACGAAGATGCCTGGAGGATGCTTTTCAAGGGCGTCGAGGCTCCTGCATCCGCTACCGAGGATCGCGGATTCAGTGCGCAGCGTCACACGCTCGCGGTAAGCTGTTTTTCCTTTTACACGGTATCAGTTTTACATAGTCTGATTCTATGCGGGATCTAAGCTCCCTTTCCTTTGACAGGATTGGCAGGTGACGTCCGGACAGATCAACTATCCGGCTCCTTTGCCCGAAGGCCCAGCGGACGCTCACCTGGCGAAGCTGCTGGTTCCGGCACCCTATATGGTGCCGGAGAAGAGGGCCAAGAAGAAGGCCACGGGGACTCGAAAGAGTGCCCGACGCCCGGAGGTGTCGGATTCACCATCCGACGAATCCGAGGCGCACTCCTCCCATGAAGACGAGGAGGAGGAAGAAGAGACCCCTCCCCCTCCAGCGGGGGAAGGGAAGAAAAGGAAGGCCGCCCTCTCTAAGGAGGCCGGAGGGTCCAAGAAGGGGAAAACCCTTCCTCCGGACTACTCCGCCGACGCCGACGACGGCGGAGATGAGTGGCAGCCCAGGGCCAAGCCCCTGGCAAAATCGTAAGTATCCGGATACCAGAGTAATTCATAGTATTCGTTTATTGCACAGCTTTCCCTTATGTCGAATATGCTTATGCATCCCACCCAAAGACCGGCTGGACGCGTCGTCGAGCGGCTCATTGGACTCGTCGGAGGTGAACTCGCTTCCGACGGCTTCCTCCCCCCGCCCTACGGACAACACCGAGGTGTTGTCCCAACAGGTTCCCAGCAGGGAGGAGGTGGTCCCGGAGGCGCCGCAAGGCGACCTCCCGAACTCCAGGAGTAAAGGGGATGAAACCCCCCAGGGCTCCAAGTCCGTCCCTAGGCCGGACACCGCTCCGGAATCTTCAAAGGTTCCAGAGTCCGGCGGGGGACCTCCTTCCAAGAGGAGCAAGCCCGCCATGCCGGTGACCTCCGTCCAACCGGAGGCGCTGGACAATATGTTGGAGGCGCTCCAAGGTGCCTCCATCGACGAGGGGCACCGCACTATTATGAGTGCGGTGATCCAGAAGGTTCAGTCCGCCAAGAGCGGACTGACTGAAGCTTGTACAAGCCTTTTAACAGGCTTTGAGGTAAGTAAAGAATGCGTAAATAATAGTACCGCATAGATAGTAGCCCCTGATGCTCTGTTTGGCGTTCGGGAAGAAAACCCGAACAGAGGATCAAATAGAATTTGTAGGAGTCTAACAAAAATGAGTCAATATGCATGTGCAGGCTACCCTGCTTGCGTCCGCCGCACTGACTGCGGAAGTGGACACGCTAAAGCAGGACCTCGAAAGGTCCGAGCAAGAGCTCGAGCGTGCCAAGAAGTAGCTCGAGGACAATGAAGGTAAGAAATACCTTGTTAAAAGTATATATATAAAAAAGGTGCAATTGCGAAAAATGACAGGATTATCGTGGCTATTGTAGGGGCCACGTCTGAGGTGGCGACCCTTAAGCAAGCGCTGGACGAGGCCGAGAAGAATTCGGCCTCGGAGCGCACCGAGCGGGAGAAGTATGAGGCCGAGGTTGGCAAGGTGCGGCAAGAGCTCCAGGCTCTCATGGAAAAACATGAGAGTTTGGAGCGTGACTCGAAGACGCAAGCGTCCGAGCTTGCGGTGGCTATTGAAAGTGCCAAATCTACCAAGGCTGAGTGCCAGAAGACCCTCCAGGAGTTGGATGAGGTGAAGAAGACAGCGGCGGGTAAGGCATTCTTTATGCAAAGCAAACACATAAACGTGAGTTACTTGTTACTTACCCGAATCCGGAGCTCTCCAGGAGCGTTCGCAGATCTCCCCGGAGTGTATCCGATGCCGCCGCATTCTATCGAGCCGAGGAGGGCAGCTCGACGGAGAAGGTGTTCTGGTCTCAGTACGCTGAGGCCGGACACCCCGTGCCCCTGAGCGACCAGCTGAAGCAACTGGTCGAGCTCCACAAGGCGGCCGAACAGGCCATGAAGGGCCTCCTAGTTCGGCTGTGGCCTGGAGAGGCTCTGCCTGGGAGCTATTTCGGGCTGGTGCGGCGGCTGGTGGAGGCCTGTCCGAGGCTTGAAGACATCAAGCGCTCCGTCTGCATTGAAGGTGCCCGTAGGGCCCTTGCCCGTGCTAAGGTGCACTGGGGCAAGCTGGATGCGGAGAAGCTTGTGAAGGACGGGCCACCGCCGGGGAAAGAGCATCGCAAGCCCGAGAATTATTATAAGGATGTTCTGAAGGGTGCCCGCCTTGTTGCGGATGAATGTACCAAGGATGTATTTTTTGAGTAAAACCCGCTCGTGTTATCCTGTGCGCTGAAAACTTGTTCATATGCGCTAAGCAATGCTGCTTGAATTTAAAATATTACCTTCTGTGCGGCTGTTTATCAATACTGAGAGATGGCGAGTCGTCGGCTTCTGCCCCCTTGCCGCTAGTGCTGGGGTGTTCGGGGATAAACCTGGGCGCTCTTTTTCCCATATTTGGGTCCTTCGAGGGAGGCGCTCAGCCCAACGAACGAGGCAATCGGACTATAATGCGTGAACACTCTCACTTAGCCATAGAATTCTATAATTTTAAATTTCGGCGAAGCCCCTAGTATTCGGAAGACCGAGTTCGGGGCGCTATCCACGCCTTGGCCGGACAGAGCCGGCTCCTCGCCCTAAGCGGCATAAGTCTTTAAGGACTCAAAAAGACCTCTCGAACAGCGACTAGCTCTCGCCTAATCATGACGGTCAGTTTTAGCTTTCTCCACTGAGGTGCTCGACCCAGCTCAACCGGGGCACAATCGCAGTGGTTCTCCTAGTGCTACCTTAGCCGATATAGCAGAACGTAAGGCACCAAAACATAGGAGCCGGGCAAACCCAACTATTGACCCAAGACATGATTCGGAGCCGATGCATATAATGCTATAAGTTCGGGGTGCCGCACTTGTTAAAGTGTTCGGACTTCTCACACCATGTTGAGGGGTACTGAAGCCCCTGGCGTATTTTGGCCATACCAAAGTGTACGGGTGCAACATGTCGTTAAGGAACATATATAAAAAAGGTAATGCAAAAAATAGATAAAAGCTATGCATTGTTTATTAAAATAGCTGCGATCAAAGCAGAACGATACAAGTAATGCGATAAACGAAAAGTTGGACTATTTAACATGTCTGCTCCAGGGGCAAGCTGCAGAATAATATGCGAAACAGGTATACTGCTCGTGATAGAGACCACCTGGGATTTCCGTAATGCGGCATGGCTTGTCTGCTTCCCTGGTCCTCGCATCATTTGTGTGGCAATTGAACTGCCGAACAAGCCTTCCGAAGAGCAGAGTCCTGGAAGTAAGAGAAAAGTAAAAAATCGGCAGCCCATGGTGCGGTTTAAGCCGTGTTTTGGGCATGCCGTGATGGTGCCCCTCCCCCTATGCCCATGGTATTTCCAGAGCATAGTTATGGACGCGAAGTACTGGCGTCGCCTTTTTGCGAGGGTTGGGGTTGGGGCCGCATTGCTACGCCTGCTCGGAACGTGCCAGGCGGTCTTGTTGTAGGTTACTCCGGGCGCGCTTGACGGTGTCCGGACGTTTAATGGCCGGACTGGAGAACTGCCTGGAGAGGCTGCTTTGTACTTCCGCTGCAAGGGCCGCCGTGTGCTCCTCCGTTCGGAGGGAGCGTTCGGTGTTTCCATTGACCGTAATTACTCCACGAGGGCCTGGCATCTTGAGCTTAAGGTATGCGTAGTGCGGTACCGCATTGAATTTGGCGAATGCGGTTCGCCCGAGCAGTGCGTGATAGCCACTGCGAAACGGGACTATGTCGAAGATTAACTCCTCGCTTCGGAAATTATCCGGAGATCCGAAGACCACTTCAAGTGTGACTGAGCCTGTGCAGTTGGCCTCTACACCTGGTATTACGCCTTTAAAGGTCGTTTTGGTGGGCTTAATCCTCGAGGGATCTATGCCCATTTTCCGCACTGTATCCTGGTAAAGCAGGTTCAGGCTGCTGCCGCCGTCCATAAGGACTCTAGTGAGATGAAATCCGTCAATAATTGGGTCTAGAACCAATGCGGCGAATCCGCCATGACGGATGCTAGTGGGATGGTACCTTCGATCAAAGGTGATCGGGCAGGTGGACCATGGGTTGAACTTTGGGGCGACTGGATCTACCGCGTATACGTCCCTTAACGCACGCTTCCGCTCCCTTTTGGGGACATGGGTTGCGTATATCATGTTCACCGTCCGCACTTATGGGGGAAAACCCTTCTGTCCATTGTTGTTCGGCGGCCGGGGCTCCTCGTCGTCATCACTATGCAGCCCCTTGTCTTCATTGTCGGCGCTTAGCTTGCCTGCATGCTTGAACACCCAACAATCCCTGTTGGTGTGATTGGCCGGCTTTTCGGGGGTGCCATGTATTTGGCACAAGCGGTCGAGTATTCGGTCCAAGCTGGACGGGCCCCTAGGATTCCTTTTGAATGGCTTCTTCCACTGACCGGATTTAGAGCCTCTGAATCCAGCATTAACTGCTGTATCCTCAGCATTGTCGCTGTTAATGCGGCGCTTCTGCTTGTTGCGACGTGACCTGCCACTAATGTCCCTGGTGAGTGCTGCCATAGATTTTGGCTTTTCCTGTCTGAGGGCCGGGCCAGCCACTCGTCATGGATATTGTGCTTGAAGGCTGCTAGGGCTTCAGCGTCAGGACAGTCGACTATTTGATTTTTCTTTGTTAGGAACCGTGTCCAGAATTGTCTGGACGATTCCTCTGGCTGCTGGATTACGTGACTTAGGTCATCAGCATCTGGGGGTCGCACATAAGTGCCCTGGAAATTGTCGAGGAATGCGGCTTCCAGGTCCTCCCAACAACTGATTGGCCCTGTTGGCAAGTTGTTGAGCCAATGCCGAGTTGGTCCTTTAAGCTTGAGTGGGAGGTATTTGATGGCATGAAAATCGTCGCCGCGGGCCATGTGGATATGAAGGAGATAATCCTCGATCCATACCGCACGGTCTGTTGTGCCATCATATGATTCGATGTTTATGGGTTTGAAACCCTCGAGGATTTGATGATCCATTATTTCGTCTGTAAAGAACAGTGGGTGTGCGGCGCCTCTGTACTGGGCGCTATCATGACGTAGCTCCAATGAGCTTTGTCTACTGTGTTCGGCCCTGCCAAATATGTGGCCGGCGTGACGTTTACCGTCTCGAGCCGTGGGGTGCCCACGTGATCCATAGATCGAACGTGTTTGCCTTTCCTTGTCCTCCAACATGTCTCGTAAGTCCGGCGCATGTTCCCGTGCCTTGGTACAGGGTGCGGCTTGAGTGGAGGGCCGGGAGGCCTCTCTGTCGTGGCCACGAGGTGGCCGGTCGGCCGCATCAAGTGCTTCCTCCTCTAATTGGGGTAGCAACCTACGCTTTGGGTAACTCTTGGAGGGGCGTTCGAGTTTATGCTCTTCGGCCGCAAGGACTTCGGTCCATCTGTCAACCAGCAAATCTTGATCGGCTCGGAGTTGTTGTTGTTTTTTCTTGAGGCTTCTTGCCGTGGCCATAAGCCTGCGTTGGAAACGCTTTTGCTCAATGGGATCCTCTGGCACGACGAATTCGTCGTCGTCGAGGCTTGCCTCGTCTTCGGAGGGAGGCATATAGTTATCGTCCTCGACCTCTCTGTCTGCTGCTCTCTCATGAGGGCTGGTTTCTCCATCATCCTATGCTAAACCTTGCTGGAGGGGGTTTTCTTCGGCACTCTCCGGAGTATTATTGTCTCCCGTGTTGGAATCACCGTTTTTGTGCTGGCGGGATTTTGAGCGGCGCCGCTGATGTCGGCGCTTAGGCTGTTTCTTGGAGGGGTCATCCTCCGCTATTCCATCGCCCTCTCCCTCTTTTGGGGTGTCCACCATGTATATGTCATATGATGAGGTGGCTTTCCAAGGCCTAGTAGGCGCTGGCTCTTCATCATCTCCTTCATCGGTGTCCATACCGTCGATGTCTTCGGATTCGAAGTCGAGCATGTCGGTTAAGTCGTCGACAGTGGCTACAAAGTGGGTGGTGGGTGGGTTTTGAATTTCTTCATCGTCCGTACCCCAACCTTGCTGACCGTAGTCCGGCCAGGGCTCTCCTGATAAAGAGAGAGACTTCAGTGACTTCAGGATATCGCCGAAAGATGTCTGCGGTAGTGAACTTCATGATCGGCGCCCAATCGGATTCTCGACTGGCAGGGGCGCGGAGGGTTCGGAGTCCGGAGAGGAGTCCGGCTCCTTGGAGTCACGAGCCTCGCAGAGTACGGGGCTGGTGTTCGGCTCAATCGCCGTTTGGATCGCAGCCCCCGAGCTGGCGTCCAACCCCCATCCTCGACCGGCGCAGTCGGCTCCGAACTAAGGGTCAGAGCCGATGCGGGTGCGGCCTCTAGGGCACTGGTCGGCGACAGAGCTATATCATGCTCATCGTGACAGTGCGGCGTGCTCGGCAGTGGTTCGAATCCGTCGAGGATCAAGTCCCTGCGGATGTCAGCCGTGTAGTTTAAACTTCCAAACCTGACCTGATGGCTAGGGGCGTAGCTTTCGATCTGCTCTAGATGGCCAAGTGAATTGGCCCGCAGTGTGAAGCCGCCAAAGACGAAGATCTGTCCGGGGAGGAAGGTCTCACCCTGGACTGCATCACCATTGATGATCATAGGAGCCATCGGGCCTGACGGCGACGGCACGGAGGAACTCTCAATGAAAGCACCAATGTCGGTGTCAAAACCGGCGGATCTCGGGTAGGGGGTCCCGAACTATGCGTCTAGGCCAGATGGTAACAGGAGGCAAGGGACACGAAGTTTTACCCAGGTTCGGGCCCTCTCGATGGAGGTAAAACCCTACGTCCTGCTTGATTAATATTGATGATATGGGTAGTACAAGAGTAGATCTACCACGAGATCAGAGAGGCTAAACCCTAGAAGCTAGCCTATGGTATGATTGTTGATGTGTATGTTGTCCTACGGACTAAAACCCTCCGGTTTATATAGACACCGGATAGGGTTAGGGTTACATAGAGTCGGTTACAATGGTAGGAGATCTGAACATCCGTATCGCCAAGCTTGCCTTCCACGCCAAGGAAAGTCCCTTCCGGACACGGGACGAAGTCTTCAATCTTGTATCTTCATAGTCCAGGAGTCCGGCTGAAGGTATAGTTCGGCTATCCGAACACCCCCTAATCCAGGACTCCCTCACCCTCCTTCCTTATCTTCCCTCTCCCCTTCCTTGCTCCTACTCCTACTACATGGAAGACTCCTAGTTGGACTAGGAAAGGGAATCCTACTCCCGGTGGGTGGACGCGCTCGAGGGCGGCCGGAGGGACGTCCAATGGGGGGCCCTACGTGTGCTGGAACTCGATTTGGTCATCCGTTATTAGCGTTGGGGACGTGAAATCAGATTGGGTCAGGCCCCTGCTGGATCAGTGGGGACGTACGACTATTCTATCAGTGCCAGTGTTGTGCCTAACACGTCGCTCTCTCGGTGTAACGAGGGTACGTGGACAACACTCTCCCCTCTTGTTGCTATACATCACCATGATCTTGCGTGTGCGTAGGAATTTTTTGAAATTAGTACGTTCCCCAACAGTGGAATCTGAGCCAGGTTTTATGCGTAGATATCATATGCACGAGTAGAACACAAGTGAGTTGTGGGCGATATAAGTCATACTACTTACCAGCATGTCATACTTTGGTTCGGCGGTATTGTTGGATGAAGTGGCCCGGATCGACATTACGTGTATGCTTACGCGAGACTGGTTCTACCGACGTGCTTTGCACACAAGTGGCTGGCGGGTGTCAGTTTCTCCAACTTTAGTTGAACCGAGTGTGGCTACGCCCGGTCCTTGAGAAGGTTAAAACAACACTAACTTGACGAACTATCGTTGTGGTTTTGATGCGTAGGTAAGAACAGTTCTTGCTCAGCCCGTAGCAGCCACGTAAAACTTGCAACAACAAAGTAGACGATGTCTAACTTGTTTTTGCAGGGCATGTTGTGATGTGATATGGTCAAGACGTGATGAGATATAAGTGGTTGTATGAGATGATCATGTTTTGTTGAATTATCGGCAACTGGCAAAAGCCTTATGGTTGTCTCTTTATTGCATAAGATGCAAGCGCCAAATAATTGCCTTACTTTATCGCTATGCGATAGCAATAGTTGCAAGAGCAATAGTTGGCGAGACGACCGTGTGACGACACATTGATATAGATCAAGATGATGGAGATCATGGTGTCATGCCGGTGACGATAGAGATCATGACAGTACTTTGGAGATGGAGATCAAAGGCGCAAGATGATGATGGCCATATCATGTCACATATTTTGATTGCATGTGATGTTTATCTTTTATACATCTTATTTTGCTTAGTTTGACGGTAGCTTTTAAGATGATCTCTCACTAATTATCAAGTAAAGTGTTCGCCCTGAGTATGCACCGTTGCGAAAGTTCTTCGTGCTGAGACACCACGTGATGAACGGGTGTGATAGGCTCTACGTTCAAATACAACAGGTGCAAAACAGTTGCACACGCGGAATACTCAGGTTAACCTTGACGAGCCAGCATATACAGATATGGCCTCGGAAACACGGAGACCGAAAGGTCGAGCGTGAATCATATAGTAGATATGATCAACATAGTGATGTTCACCATTGAAACTACTCCATCTCACATGATGATCGGACATGGTTTAGTTGGTATGGATCACGTGATCACTTACAGAATTAGAGGGATATCTATCTAAGTGGGAGTTCTTAATTAATATGATTAATTGAACTTAAATTTATCATGAACTTAGTCCTGTTAGTATTTAGCATATCTATGTTGTAGATCAATAGCTCGCTGTTAGCTCCCTATTTTATTTTTGATATGTTCCTAGAGAAAACTAAGTTGAAAGATGTTAGTAGCAATGATGCGGATTGGATCCATGATCTGAGGTTTATCCTCATTGCTGCACAGAAGAATTATGTCCTTGATGCACCTCTAGGTGACAGACCTATTACAGGAGCAGATGCAGACGTTATGAACGTTTGGCTAGCTCAATATGATGACTACTTGATAGTTTAGTGCACCATGCTTAACGGCTTAGAATCGGGACTTCAAAGACGTTTTGAACGTCATGGACCATATGAGATGTTCCAAGAAGTTGAAGTTAATATTTCAAGCAAATACCCGAGTTGAGAGATATGAAGTCTCCAACAAGTTCTATAGCTAAAAGATGGAGGAGAATCGG
Source organism: Triticum aestivum (assembly GCF_018294505.1). Classification (NCBI taxonomy): domain Eukaryota; kingdom Viridiplantae; phylum Streptophyta; class Magnoliopsida; order Poales; family Poaceae; genus Triticum; species Triticum aestivum. The sequence goes on from NC_057809.1 coordinate 460,239,645, forward strand.
TCAAGCAGTGAGCATGTGCTCAAATTGTCTGGGTACTACAATCGCTTGAATCAAGTGGGAGTTAATCTTCCAGATAAAATAGTGATTGACAGAATTCTCTAGTCACCATCACCAAGTTAGTAGAACTTCGTGATGAACTATAATATGCAAGGGATGACGAAAGTAATTCCCAAGCTCTTCATGATGCTGAAATCGACGAAGGTAGAAATCAAGAAAAACATCAAGTGTTGATGGTTAACAAGACCACTAGTTTCAAGAAAAGGGCAAAGGGAAGAAGGGGAACTTCAAGAAGAACGGCAAGAAAGTTGCTGCTCAAGTGAAGAAGCCCATGTCTGGACCTAAGCCTGAGACTGAGTGCTTCTACTGCAAAGAGACTGGTCACTAGAAGCGGAACTACCCCAAGTAATTGGTGGATAAGAAGGATGGCAAAGTGAACAAAGTATATTGGATATACATGTTATTGATGTGTACTTTACTAGTGTTTTATAGCAACCCCTCGGCATTTGATATTGGTTCAGTTACTAAGAGTAGTAACTCGAAACGGGAGTTGCAGAATAACAGAAACTAGTAAAAGTTGAGGTGACGATGTGTGTTGAAGTAGTTCCAAGATTGATATGATCATCATCGCACTCTCCCTATACTTTCAGGATTAGTGTTTGAAACTAAATAAGTGTTATTTGGTGTTTGCGTTGAGCATGAATATGATTTGATCATGTTATTTGCAATACAATTATTCATTTAAGTTAGAGAACAATTGTTTTCTGTTTACAAGAAACTATACCTCTATGTCACTTCCCATTGAAAATGCGGTTTGTTGGATCTCATCGTGGCTATAGCAGATGATAGCCAAAATTGCAAAGTTTAATAATGCATAGGGTATTTTTGTGCGAACCATTTAGGTCAATCGGTATTGGCGCATGAGAAGATTCCTTTCACTGTAAGCGACTTTATGTAACCCTAGATCCTCCATGTCTATATACGGAGGGTAGTCCTGAAAGGGAACGGATATATATCGTGGCTAGACTTCTAGTTTACCGGACGATCTCGTGAGATCAACTTTGGTGAGGGAGTCCTGGATTAGGGGTGTTCGGGTAGCCGGACTATACCATCAGCCAGACTCCTGGACTATGAAGATACAAGATTGAAGACTTCGTCCCGTGTCCGGATGGGACTTTCCTTGGCATGGAAGGCAAGCTTGGTGATGCGGATATTCAAGATCTCGTACCATTGTAACCGACTTTATGTAACCCTAACCCTATCCGGTGTCTATATAAACCAGAGGGTTGTAGTCCGTAGGCAATCAACTCCATACACAACAATCATACCATAGGCTAGCTTCTAGGGTTTAGCCTCCTTGATCTCGTGGTAGATCTACTCTTGTACTACCCATATCATCAATATTAATCAAGCAGGAGTAGGGTATTACCTCCATCGAGAGGGCCCGAACCTGGGTAAAAAACATCGTGTCCCTTGTCTCCTGTTACCATCCGGCCTAGACGCACAGTTCGGGACCCCCTACCCGAGATCCGCCGGTTTTGACACCGACATTGGTGCTTTCATTGAGAGTTCCTCTGTGTCGTCGCCTTTAGGCCCGATGGCTCCTTTGATCATCAACAACGATACGGTCCAGGGTGAGACTTTTCTCCCCGGACAGATCTTCGTCTTCGGCGGCTTCGCTCTGCGGGCCAATTCGCTCGGCCACCTGGAGCAGATCGAAAGCTACGCCCCTGGCCATCAGGTCAGGTTTGGAAGCCTAAACTACACGGCTGACATCCACGGGGACTTGATCTTCGACGGATTCGAGCCACAGCCAAGCGCGCCGCACTGTCTCGATGGGCATGATATAGCTCTGCCACCGAACAGCGCCTTGGAGGCCGCATACGCATCGGTTTCGACCATTGATTCGGAGCATACTGCGCCGATCGAGGATCAGCGGTTGGATGCTGCCTCAGGGGCTGCGATCTCAGAGGCGATCGAGCCGAACTCCAGCCCCGCACTCCGCATGGCCCGTGACTCCGAGGATCCGGACTCCTCCCCGGACTCCGAACCCCCCGCGCCCCTGCCAATCGAATCCGATTGGGCGCCGATAATGGAGTTCACCGCCGCAGACATCTTTCAGCATCCGCCTTTTGGCGACATCCTGAACTCTCTTAAGTCTCTCTCTTTCTCAGGAGAGCCCTGGCCGGACTACGGTCAGCGAGGGTGGGATACGGACGATAAGGAAATTCAAAGCCCACCCACCACCCACTTTGTAGCCACTGTCGACGATCTAACAGACATGCTTGACTTCAGCTCCGAAGACATCGACGGCATGGACGACGATGTAGGAGACGAACAGGAACCAGCACCTGTAGGGTGCTGGAAGGCCACCTCGTCATATGACATATATATGGTGGGTACTCCAAAAGATGGAGATGGCGATGGAACTGTGGGGGATGACGCCCCCAAGAAACAGCCGAAGCCGTCAGCCGTCAGCGGCAGCAAATGGTGATTCCGACACGGGAGATAATACTACCCCGGACAACGCTGAAGAACACCCACCTCAGCAAGATTCGCCACAGGAAGATGGAGAAGCCAGCCCTCATGAGAGAGCGGCAGACCGAGAGGTCGAGGATGATAACTATACACCTCCCTCCGAAGACGAGGCAAGCCTCGACGATGACGAATTCGTCATACCATCAGACCCTGCCGAACAAGAGGGTTTTAATGCAGGCTTTTATTCACGGCAAGCAGCCTCAAGAAAAAGCAGTAACAACTTAAAGCTGCCCAGGATTGCTAGCTGACAGATGGACTGAAGTCCTTACGGCCGAAGAGTATGAACTCGAACGCCCCTCCAAGAGTTACCCGAAGCGCAGGCCGCTACCCCGATCAGAGGAGGAAGCACCTACATCACCAGCGCATGACATGGCAGACCGGCCACCTCGCGGCCGCGACAGAGAGGCCTCTCGGCCCTCCACCCAAGCCATGCCCCGACGCCGCTCAACTAAGGCACGGGAAAATGCGCCCGACCTGCGAGACATACTGGAGGATAAGGCAAGACAAACAAGATCGATCTACGGATCGCGCAGGCGCCCTACGGCATGTGACAATGATCTTCACTCCGGATACAACAAATCCGGCCGGGCCGAACACAACAGACATAGCTCTTCCGAGCTGCGTCGTGATATAGCCCAGTACAGAGGCGCCGCACACCCGCTATGCTTCACGAATGAAGTAATGGATCATAAAATCCCAGAGGGTTTCAAACCCGTAAACATCGAATCATACGATGGCACAACAGATCCGGCGGTATGGATCGAGGATTATCTCCTTCACATCCACATGGCACGCGGCGATGATCTACACGCCATCAAATACCTCCCGCTCAAACTTAAAGGACCGGCCCGGCATTGGCTTAACAGCTTGCCAGCAGACTCAATCGGTTCTTGGGAGGACCTGGAAGCCGCATTCCTCGACAACTTCCAGGGCACTTACGTGCGACCGCCGGATGCCGACGACTTAAGCCACATAATTCAGCAGCCAGAGGAATCGGCCAGACAATTCTGGACACGGTTCCTAACAAAGAAAAACCAGATAGTCGACTGTCCGGACGCAGAGGCCCTAGCAGCCTTCAAGCATAACATCCGCGACGAGTGGCTTGCCCGGCACCTGGGACAGGAAAAGCCGAAATCCATGGCAGCCCTCACGACACTCATGACCCGCTTTTGCGCGGGAGAAGACAGCTGGCTAGCTCGCAGTAACAACTTATCAAAGAACCCTGGTAATTCGGATACCAAGGACAAAAGTGGCAGGACACGTCGGAATAAGCAAAAACGCCGCGTTAACAGCGACAGCAATGAAGACACGGCAGTCAATGCCGGATTCAAAGGCTATAAATCCGGTCAGCGGAAAAAGCCATTCAAAAAGAATACTCAGGGCCCGTCCAGTTTGGACCGAATACTCGATCGCTTGTGCCAGATACATGGCACCCCCGAAAGGCCAGCCAATCACACTAACAGGGATTGTTGGGTGTTCAAGCAGGCAGGCAAGTTAAGGGCCGAAAACAGAGACAAGGGGCTGCACAGCGACGACGAGGAGCCCAAGCCGCCGAACAACAATGGACAGAAGGGCTTTCCCCCACAAGTGCGGACGGTGAACATGATATACGCAACCCACATTCCCAAGCGGGAGCGGAAGCGTGCGCTACGGGACGTATACGCGATAGAGCCAGTCGCCCCAAAGTTCAACCCATGGTCCTCCTGCCCGATCACTTTTGATCGAAGGGACCATCCCACTAGCATCCGTCATGGCGGCTTCGCCGCATTGGTTCTCGACCCAATCATCGACGGATTTCATCTCACAAGAGTCCTCATGGACGGCGGCAGTAGCCTGAACCTGCTTTATCAGGATACAGTGCGGAAAATGGGCATAGATCCCTCAAGGATTAAGCCCACAAGAACGACCTTTAAAGGCGTTATACCAGGTGTAGAAGCCAACTGTACAGGCTCAGTAACACTTGACGTGGTCTTCGGATCCCCGGACAATTTCCGAAGCGAAGAGTTAATCTTCGATATAGTCCCGTTTCGCAGTGGCTATCACGCCCTGCTCGGACGAACCGCATTCGCAAAGTTCAATGCGGTGCCGCACTACGCATATCTCAAGCTCAAGATGCCAGGCCCTCGAGGAGTAATTACGGTCAACGGAAACACCGAACGCTCCCTCCGTACGGAGGAGCATACGGCGGCTCTCGCAGCGGAGGTACAAAGTAGCCTTCTCAGGCAATTCTCCAGTCCGGCCATTAAAAAGCCAGACACTGCCAAGCGCGCCCGGAGTAACCCACAGCAGGACCGCCTGGCACACTCTGAGCAAGCGTAGCAATGCGGCCCCAACCCCAGCTTCGCGACATAGCGAAACCAGTACCTCGCGTACATAACTACGCCCTTGAAATACCATGGGCACAGGGGAAGGGGCACAATAACGGCACGCCCAAAATACGGCTTAAAACGTACTAGGGGCTGCCGGATTCTTTTTTAATTTTTTCTTACTTTCAGGACTCCATACTTCGGACGACCTGTTCGGCAATTCGACTGCCGCACAAACGATGCAAGATCCAGGGAGGCAGACAAGCCATGCCGCATTATGGAACTCCCAGGTGGTCTCTGTTACGAGCGGTATACCTGTTTTAAATACAATTCCGCGGCCTGCCCCTGGTCAGGACATACTGAATAGTCCAATATCTTTTGCTTACCGCACTATTTGTATCGTTCGGCTTTGATAAATAGCCTCTCTATAAACAATGCATAGCTTTTGTCTATTTTCTGCATTACTCTCTTTTATATATGTTCATTAATGACATGTTGCACCCGTACACTGTGGTACGGCAAGTACGCCAGGGGCTTCAGTACCCTTTAATATGGTGTGAGAAGTCCGTACACTTTCACAAGTGCGGCACCCCGAACTTATAGCACTATATGCATCGGCTCCGAATCATGATTTGGGTCAATAGTTGGGTTTGCCCGGCTCCTATGTTTTGGTGCCTTACGTTCCGCTATATCGGCTAAGGTAGCACTAGGAGAACCACTGCGATTGTGCCCCGGTTGAGCTGGGTTAAGCACCTCAGTGGAGAAAGCTAAAACTGACTGTCATGATGAGGCGAGAGACCGGTCGCTGTTCGAGAGGTTTTTCGAGTCCCTAAAGACTTATGCCGCTTCGAGCGAGGAGCTGGATTTGTCCGGCCAAGGCGTGGATAGCGCCCCGAACTCGGTCTTCCGAACTAGGGGCTTCGCCGAAATTTAAAATTATAAAGTTCTATGGCTAAGTGAGAGTGTTCAAGCATTATAGTCCGATTGCCTGGTTCGTTGTGCTGAGCGCCTCCCTCGAAGGACCCAACTATGGGAAAAAGAGCGCTCAGGTTTATCCCGAACACCCCAGCACTAGTGGCATGGGGGCAGAAGCGACGACTGGCCATCTCTCAATTTTTTGATAAACGGCCGCACAGAAAATAATATTTTAAATTCAACAAGCATTGCTTAAGCGCCTATGAACAAGTTTTCAGCGCACAGGATAAAAACGAGCGAGTTTATTCAAAAATTACATCCTTGGTACATTCATCCGCCACAAGGCGGGCACCCGCAAGAACATCCTTGTAATAGTTCTCGGGCTTGCGATGCTCCTTCCCCGGCGGCGGCCCGTCCTTCACAAGCTTCTCACCGTCCAGCTTACCCCAGTGCACCTTTGCACGGGCAAGGGCCCGACGGGCACCTTCGATGCAGACGGAGCGCTTGATGACCTCGAGCCTTGGACAGGCCTCCACCAGCCGCCGCACCAGCCCGAAGTAGCTCCCAGGCAGGGCCTCTCCGGGCCACAGCCGAACTATGAAGCCCTTCATGGCCTGTTCGGCCGCCTTGTGGAGCTCGACCAGCTGTTTCAGCTGGTCGCTCAAGGGCACAGGGTGTCCGGCCTCAGCATACTGAGACCAGAACACCTTCTCCGTCGAGCTGCCCTCTTCAGCTCGGTAGAATGCGGCGGCGGCGGATACGCTGCGGGGAAGATCTGCGAATGCCCCTGGAGAACTCCGGATTCGGGTAAGTAACAAGTAGTTTACTTTTATATTTCTGCTTTGCATAAAGAATGCCTTACGCGCTGCTATCTTCTTAATCTCCTCCAACTCTTGGAGGGCCTTTTGGGCTTCGGCCTTGGCAGACTTGGCAGTCTCAAGGGCCGCCGCGAGCTCGGACACTTGGGTCTTTGACTCAAGCTCCAAACTCTCATGTTTTTTCATGAGAGCCTGAAGCTCTTGCTGCACCTCGCCGACTTGAGCCCCAAGTTTCTCTCGCTCGGTGCGCTCTGCGGCCATTTTCTTTTCGGCCTCGGACAGCGCCGGCTTGAGGGTCGCCCACCTCAGTCGTGGCCCCTATAATAAGAAGTGCAATCCTGTTATTTTTTGCAATCACGCCTCTCTATAGGCACTTTTTCTGTAAGGTATTTCCTACCTTCTTTTTCCTCGAGCTGCCGCTTGGCAAGGCCGAGCTCTTGCTCGGTCCGCTTGAGGTCCTATTTCAGGACACCCACCTCTGCAGTCAGTGCGGCGGTGGATAGCAGCGAAGCCTGCACACGCATATTGACTCTTTATTGTTAGACTCCTGCGAAATTTACTGGATCCTCTATTCGGCTTTTCTTTCCGAATGCCAAACAGAGCATCAGGGGCTACTGTCTATGCGGTTATATTTTTACATATTTTTACTTACCTCGAAGCCCGTTAGGAGGCTAGCGCAAGCTTCACTCAGTCCGCTCTTGGCGGACTGAACCTTCTGGATCATCGTACTCATAATAGTACGGTGCTCCTCGTTGATGGAGGCGCCGTCAAGCACCTCGAGCAGATTGTCCGGCACCTTCGGTTGGACGGAGGCCGCCGGCTCAGAAGGCTTGCTCCTCTTGGAAGGAGTTCGCCTACCGCGGTCCAGAACTGTTGAAGATTCCGGCGCGGTGTCCGGCACAAAGCCGGACTTGGAGCCCTGGGGGGTCTTGTCCCCTTTACTCCTGGGGTCCGAGAGGTCGCCCTGCGGCTCCTCCAGGACCACCTCCTCCTACCCCGGAGCTTGTTGCGACGCCAATTCGGCGTCGTCCGTAGTGCGGGGGGAGACAGCAGGCGGAACTGAGTTCACGTCCGATGAATCCAGGGAGCCGCTCGACGACTCGTTGAGTTCGGCCCGGGGCGGGCTGCATAATTATGTTCGATATTAGGGAAAGCCGTGCAACAAAGGAACATCATGAGTTATTCTGATATCTGAACTTACGATTTCGCCGGACGCTTGGCCCTGTTTGGCCACTCCTCTTTGCCCTCTTCGGCGGTGGGGGCGTAGTCCAACGGAGGGGTCTTCCTTTTCCTAGACCCGTCGTCCTCCCCCGTTGGTGCGGTCTTCCTCTTCTCTCCTCCCCCCCCCCCCTTGGGGGGAGAGGTTTCTTCTTCCTCCTCCTCGTCTTCACGGGGGGAGTGCATCTCGGACTCGTCGGACGACGAGTCCGACACCACCATATGCCGGGAACTCTTTCGAGTCCCTGTGGCCTTCTTCTTCCTGGCCTTCTTCTCCGGCACCACATAAGGTGCCGGAACCAGCAGCTTCGCTAGTAGAGCGGGGGCTGGGTCTTCGGGCAAGGGAGCCGGACAGTTAATCGATCCGGACTTCGCCCGCCAAGCCTGTCAAAGGTAAGGGAGCTTAGATCCCGCATAGAGTCAAACTATGAAAAAACTTAACATTCCGTAAAGGGTGAAAATAGCTTACCTCGCTAGCGTGACGCTGCGAGCTGTATCCGTGGTCCTTGGAAGCGGATGTGGAAGCCTCGGCGCCTTTGGTTAGCACCTTCCAGACGTCTTCATACGTCGTGTCGAAGAGCCTGTTAAGGGTTTGGTGCTGCGCCGGGTTGAACTCCCACAGATTAAAGCCCCGTTGTTGACACGGGAGGATCCGGCGGACGAGCATAACCTGGACTACATTGACGAGCTTGATCGGCTTGTTCACCAGGGACTGGATGCATGTCTGCAGTCCGGTCACCTCTTTTTCGTCGCCCCATGACAGGCCCGTCTCTTTCCAGGACATAAGCTGCGTGGGGGGTCCGGATCGGAACTCGGGGGTTGCGATCCATTTCGGATCACGCGGCTCGGTGATGTAAAACCACCACGATTGCCACCCCTTCAGGGTCTCCACGAAGGAGCCCTCGAGCCATAGGACGTTGGCCATCTTGCCCGCCATGGCGCCTCCGCATTCCGCCTGGCTGCCGCGCACCACCTTGGGCTTGACGTTGAAGGTCTTGAGCCAGAGGCCGAAATGGGGGCGGATGCGGAGGAAGGCCTCGCACACGACGATAAACGCCGAGATGTTGAGGACGAAGTTCGGGGCCATATCGTGGAAATCCAGGCCATAGTAAAACATGAGCCCCTGGACAAATGGGTGGAGCGGAAAACCCAGTCCGGGGTGGGGAGAAGCTGCCCCTCCTCGGGAAGCCGGTGCGCGATGTCTTTGGACAAGTATCCGGCCTTCCTTAGCTTTTTGACATGGCCCTCCATGACGGAGGAGACCATCCACTTGCCTCCCGCTCCGGACATTGCTGGAGAAGGTTGAGGTGGGAAGTGCGGGCTTGGGCGCTGGAGCTCGAGTGCGCAGGAGATGGATAGGCAAAGAGGAAGAAGGCGTAGGTAAAAAGGTGGATCCTTATCCCCTTATATGGGCGGATGCGGTTGTGCGTCCCCGCCAGCCTAGTAAAACTCGCTTGCCTCCCAAGCGCCGTGATAAATGGCGCGGTTGGGTTACCCACGTCCGTATTGATGAGAATCCCGTAAAAGGGGGCACACGATCTCTGCTTTGACAAGACGTGCCCAGGAAACCGCCTCGCAAAACATGCTGAGGTGGAAAAGTAAAAACGATTCGAGTAAAGGACTTGGCCGTAGTGTGATGACGCACTACGGAATACGTCGGCAGATTTGATTTGTGTCAATATTATTCTCTCTATGGCAATATGTGGAAACTTATTTTGCAGAGCCGGACACTACTCTTGGTGTTTACAATATTCTACGAAGGACTTGGAGGAGGAACCCGCCTTGCAATGCCGAAGACAATTTGCGCGCCGGACTCATCGTCATTGAAGCCTGGTTCAGGGGCTACTGAGGGAGTCCTAGATTAGGGGGTGTTCAGGTAGCCGGACTATACCTTCAGCCGGAATCCTGGACTATGAAGATGCAAGATTGAAGACTTCGTCCCGTGTCCGGATGGGACTTTCCTTGGCGTGGAAGGCAAGCTTGGCGATGCGCATATTCAAGATCTCCTACCATTGTAACCGACTTTATGCAACCCTAACCCTATCCGGTGTCTATATAAACCGAAGGGTTGTAGTCCGTAGGCAATAAACTCCATACACAACAATCATACCATAGGCTAGCTTCTAGGGTTTAGCCTCCTTGATCTCGTGGTAGATCTACTCTTGTACTACCCATATCATCAATGTTAATCAAGCAGGAGTAGGGTATTACCTCCATCGAGAGGGCCCGAACCTAGGTAAAAAACATCTTGTCCCTTGTCTCCTGTTACCATCCGGCCTTGACGCACAGTTCGGGACCCCCTACCCGAGATCTGCCAGTTTTGACACCGACACTTGGTATTTGCGAACCGTGCCTCATGGGCCAGATGACTAAAACGCCGTTCTCCGGAACTATGGAGCGAGCAACAGATTTGTTGATAATCATACATACAGATGTGTGTGGTCCGATGAATATTGAGGCTCACAACGGGTATCATTATTTTCTGATCTTCATAGATGATTTGAGCAGATATGAGTATATCTACTCGATGAAACACAAGTCTGAAACATTTGAAAAGTTCAAATAATTTCAGAGTGAAGTGGAGAATCATTTTAACAAAAATAAAATTTTCTACGATATGATCGCAGAAGAAAAATATTTGAGTTACGAGTTTGGCCTTCAGTTAAAACAATGTGAAATAGTTTCACTACTCACGCCACCTGGAACACCACAGTGTAATGGTGTGTCCGAACATCGTAACCGTACTTTATTAGATATGGTGCGATCTATGATGTCTCTTACCAATTTACCACTATCATTTTGGGGTTATGCATTAGAGACAGCTACATTCACGTTAAATAGGGCACCATCTAAATCCGTTGAGATGACACCGTATGAACCGTGGTTTGGCAAGAAACCAAAGTTGTTGTTTCTTAAAGTTTGGGGTTGCGATGCCTATGTGAAAAAGTTTCATCTTGATAAGCTCAAACCCAAGTCGGAGAAGTGCATCTTCATAGGATACCCAAAAGTAACTGTTGGGTACACCTTCTATCACATATCCGAAGGCAAGATATTTGTTGCTGAAAATGGATCCTTTCTAGAGAAGGAGTTTCTCTCAAAAGAAGTGAGTGGGAAGAAAGTAGAACTTGATGAGGTAAATGTACCTGCTCCCTTATTGGAAAGTAGTTCATCACAGAAATCTGTTCCTGTGACTACTACACCAATTAATGAGGAAGCTAATGATGATGATCATGTAACTTCAGATCAAGTTACTATCAAACCTCGTAGGTAAACTAGAGTGAGATCCGCACCAGAGTGGTACGATAATCCTGTTCTGGAGGTCATGTTACTTGACCATGATGAACCTACAAACTATGAGGAAGCGATGATGAGCCCAGATTCCGCGAAATGGCTTGAGGCCATGAAATCTGAGATGAGATCCATGTATAAGAACAAAGTATGGACTTTGATTGACTTGCCCAAAGATCGGTGAGCCATTGAGATTTAATGGATCTTCAAGAGTAAAACGGACACTGATAGTAGTGTTACTATCTACAAAGCTCAAATTGTCGCAAAAATGTTTTCGACAAGTTCAAAGTGTTGACTACGATGAGATTTTCTCACTCGTAGAGATGCTTAAGTCTATCCGAATCATGTTAGCAATTGCCACATTTGATGAAATCTGGCAAATAGATATCAAAACTGCATTCCTAAATGGATTTCTGGAAGAAGAGTTGTATATGATGCAACCAGGAGATTTTAACGATCCAAAGGGTGCTAACAAAATGTGAAAGCTCCAGTGATCCATCTATGGACTGGTGCAAGCATCTCGGAGTTGGAATATACGCTTTGATGAGTTGATCAAAGCATATAGTTTTATACAGACTTGCGGTGAAGCCTGTATTTACAAGAAAGTGAGTGGGAACACTACAACATTTCTGATAAGTATATGTGAATGACATATTGTTGATCGGAGATAATGTAGAATTATTCTGCAAAGCATAAAGGAGTGTTTGAAAGGAGTTTTTCAAAGAAAGACCTTAGTGAAGTTGCTTACATATTGAGCATCAAGATCTATAGAGATAGATCAAGACGCTTGATAAGTTTTTCAATGAGTACATACCTTGACAAGATTTTGAATTATTTCAAAATGGAACAGTCAAAGAAAGAGTTCTTGCCTGTGTTGCAAGGTGTGAAGTTGAGTAAGACTCAAAGCCCAACCACGGCAGAAGATAAAAGAGGATGAAAGTCATTCCCTATGCCTCAGCCATAGGTTCTATAAAGTATGCCATTCTATGTACCAGATCTATTGTATACCCTACACTGTGTTTGGCAAGGGAGTACAATAGTGATCTAGGAGTAGATCACTGGACAGCGGTCAAACTTATCCTTAGTGGAACAGGGATATGTTTCTTGATTATGGAGGTGATAAAAGGTTCATCGTAAAGGGTTATGTCGATGCAAGTTTTAACACTGATCCATATGAATCTAAGTCTCAATCTAGATACATATTGAAAGTGGGAGCAATTAGCTAAAGTAGCTCCGTGCAGAGCATTGTAGACATAGAAATTTGCAAAATACATAACGGATTTGAATGTGAAAGACCCGTTGACTAAGATTCTCTCACAAGCAAAACATGATCACACCTTAGTACTCTTTGGGTGTTAATCACATAGTGATGTGAACTAGATTACTGAATCTAGTAAACCCTTTGGGTGTTGGTCACATGACGATGTGAACTATGGGTGTTAATCACATGATGATGTAAACTATCGATGTTAATCACATGGTGATGTGATCTATATTATTGACTCTAGTGCAAGTGGGAGACTGAAGGAAATATGCCCTAGAGGCAATAATAAAGTTATTATTTCCTTATTTCATGATAAATGTTTATTATTCATGCTAGAATTGTATTAACCGAAAACACAATACATGTGTGAATACATAGACAAACAGAGTGTCACTAGTATGCCTCTACTTGACTAGCTCGTTAATCGAAGATGGTTGAGTTTCCTAGCCATGGACATGAGTTGTCATTTTATTAATGGGATCATATCATTAGGGTAATGATCTGATTGACTTGACCCATTCTGTTAGCTTAGCACTTGATCATTTAGTTTGTTGCTATTGCTTTCTTGATGACTTATACATGTTCCTATGACTATGAGATTATGCAACTCCCAATTACCGGAGGAACACTTTGTGTGCTACCAAACGTCACAACGTAACTGGGTGATTATAAAGGTGCTCTACAGGTGTCTCCAAAGGTACTTGTTGGGTTGGCGTATTTTGAGATTAGGATTTGTCACTCCGATTGTCAGAGAGGTATCTCTAGGCCCACTCGGTAATGCACATCACTATAAGCCTTGCAAGCATTGCAACTAATGAGTTAGTTGCGGGATGATGTATTATGGAACGAGTAAAGAGACTTGCTGGTAACATGATTGAAACTAGGTATTGAGATACCGACGATCGAATCTCGTACAAGTAACATACCGATGACAAAGGGAACAACGTATGTTGTTATGCGGTCTGACCGATAAATATCTTTGTAGAATATGTGGGAGCCAATATGAACATCCAGGTTCTGCTATTGGTTATTGACCGGAGATGTGTCTCGGTCATGTCTACATAGTTCTCGAACCCGTAGGGTCCGCACGCTTAACGTTTCGATGATAGTTATATTATGAGTTTATATGTTTTGATGTACCGAAGGTTGTTCGGAGTCCCGGATGTGATCACGGACATGACGAGGAGTCTCAAAATGGTCGAGACATGAAGATTGATATATTGGAAGCCTATGTTTGGATATCGGAAGTGTTCTGGGTGAAATCGGGATTTTACCGGAGTATCGGGAGGTTACCGAAACCCCCCGGGGACTTAATGGGCCTTAGTGGACCTTGGTGGAAAGAGAGGAGAGGCGGCCAGGGCATGGGCCGTGCCCCCTCCCCCTAGTCCGAATAGGACAAGGAGAGGGGGGCGGCCAGGGCATGGGCCGTGCCCCCTCCCCCTAGTCCAAATAGGACAAGGAGAGGGGGGCGCCCCCCCATTCCTTCTTCTCCTCCACCTCTTTCCCCTCTCTCTCCTAGTCCAACAAGGAAAAGGGGGAGTCATACTCCCGGTAGGAGTAGGACTCCTCCTGGCACGCCCCTCTCTAGGCCGGCCACAACCCCCCTTGCTCCTTTATATACGGGGGCAGGGGGGCACCCCATAGACACAACAATTGATCGTTTGATCTTTTAGCCGTGTGCGGTGCCCCCCTCCACCATAGTCCACCTTGATAATATTGTAGCGGTGCTTTGGCGAAGCCGTGCGTCGGTAGAACATCATCATCGTCACCACGCCGTCGTGCTGATGAAACTCTCCCTCAACACTCGGCTGGATCAGAGTTCAAGGGGCGTCATCGGGCTGAACGTGTGCTGAACTCGGAGGTGCCGTACGTTCGGTACTCGATCGGTCGGATCGTGAAGACGTACGACTACATCAACCGCGTTGTGCTAACGCTTCCGCTTTCGGTCTACGAGGGTACGTGGACAACACTCTCCCCTCTCGTTGCTATACATCACCATGATCTTGCGTGTGCATAGGAAATTTTTGAAATTACTAAGTTCCCCAACAGAAGAGAAGAGGGGGGGTATGTGTTTGTGGTAGGCACACTTGGCTAGAGAGGTATATCGACCGGTGTGTGCCAGAAAGAAGGAGTCGGGGGGCCTACACACACCGCGGGTGAATGACCTAAAGAGAAATAACGAACGTGCGCAATGGAGGGGACGCTGAGGGAGGGTGAGAGGGGGGCGGGTGTGTGCATGCACGATAGAAAATTAGCGCTAGCTAGCTACAAAGAGAAGAGGATTGTGAAGGTGTTAAAGACGAACATAGATCATAATTCATTATAAAAAAGTGGATACGAATACTTTAAGAAGATACCATAATGTAGAACATTGATTATAATTTGGGCTAATGTGTGGCTTTTGCAGCTCAGGGCTAAATACTTATCATAATGTAGGGGGCGGGGCACTATACTTTGTGTGATAAACACGGTGTACGTTAGATTATGAATATCTAGTACATCAAATGTACTATTATTTGGAATCAACATCAAGTGTATTCAAAAAATTGAATTCGAGTTCATATAGTATACATAGTTCATATCTATCTCTATAGTAATCATGTGGTGTGTTGTTAAGGTAATACACGAATGATGGTTGAAGTTGGCAACAATCATGATTGTAGATTCTTATTGAAATAGAGAAACGAATTCAAATTCAGTTCGGATTGCAGCGTTAGTATAGACATTTGGAATGCACTAAAATGTTGGCATGAGTAGGTTACATGCATTATACAGCCAGCGAAAAAATTTAATTGGACATAACATGGATCCATACTCCCTCCTTCCATCTATAGAGGGCCTAATGCATTTTTAAGACCGCCTTTGACTATTGACAATATTAATAGTACATGACATGCACAATGTGAAAATTATATCATTAAAGCTCCTTTCACACACGAATTTAATGGTGTGCTTTGTGTAAGTTGCATGTCATATATTATTGCTCTAATATTTGGTTGGTCAAATTTAGCCTCGGAAAACGCATTAGGCCCTATACAGATGGAAGGAGGGAGTAGCTTTGAATAACATCTGTATAGTAAAACGGGGCAAGACTCTCTCTTTGTGTGGTGTGAATAGTTTTTATTTTTTTTGTTTTTTCGTTGAGGGAAGTGCGAATTGATTTGGTACGTACAAGTACAATATTACACGTTAGGCTTGTCCCTAAAATTCAACGCGCACGTTGTTATATCCCGAAAATTCAGATACTGTGCTCCCTAAACTGGCGCCTTCACAACCCGCGCCTTGCTATCTCGAAATTACAACGCACGCAAAAACTCCCTCTAGCTGCCAAATCCTGACACGCGAAATCCCCCTTCTAACCCTGAGTCGAAAGGGCCGCTAGTTCAAATTGGTGGGGGTACTTTTGTAACACACCATACATTTTGGACAAGCGCATCCCTAAGTCATGGTTCCCCCTTCCATCGCCTCCTTTTCACCATTCAAAATCCCAGGCTGCCATAACCTCTCCGCTCCAGCCGTGAAACCCCACCCTCCTCCGTCTGCCACCTCATTGCTGCCCAGCTGGAGCCTCTTCCCCAATGACGTCGTCCACCGCAACAGCTTGATGTCCCTCATCCGCCTCCCCGGATGAGGATCTGTCGTCCATCCCGTCGTCACACTGGTTCAGCCGCCCTGTCCTCCACCTCCAAGGAGCTGCTCCAACGATCGCCTTGTCTAATGTGGTTGCTCCATCCCCACAGCGCCGCCTTAACCTTCTCCACCGGAACCGCAACATCCTCACCGACTCCTCAGACGAAGTCGAGGCCTACTCGGCGCCACCAAAGAGGTTGTACACTCATCGCATCGCATCTTCTCCTTAACTCGACCTCCCGATGTCGACGATGCTCCATCCCGCACCCCCATGGAGCGACTACCTCAAAGCCGGCGCCGCGGGCGACATCTCCATGCTGTCTCTCCCCAGTGCGAGGCCCCTTCGGCGGCGGAGGCCATACCAGCCGGATCTGCTGCTGCTGCTCTGGCTGTCGCTCGCGCTGCTGTTGTTGTTCCGGCTCTCGCTCGCCCAGCTGCTGCTGCTCCGACTCTCGCTCGCTCGCGTTGTTGTTGCTGCTGCCCGGGCTCTCGCTCGCTTGCTCACGTTGCTGCTGCTGCTTCGGCTCTCGCTCGCACTGCTAATGCTCCGGCTCTTGCTCGCTCACTCGCGCTGCTGCTCTCCCCCTCGCTCGTGCTGCTGCTCTGCTCCGATTTAGCTACACTTCAGTCGACGGAATCGACTTTTGGGTCAGTCGATTTTCAGGGGGTGGTGGGTCTCGCCGGAGTTAATGAACCACCCACAGCGAGGAGGGGGGCTTGCCGGAGAGGTACCCCACTATCTATCTTAGGGTTCTGGGTGGGGTGCTGCTCGCCGGTGGCGGGGGGCGCGGTGGTGGGTCGGTGGCGTGGGGATTGCCGGAGAAAAAGCTTGGCGCGGGGGAGGGGTGCTGGAGGGCTGGCCGAGGTGGCGGCGGACCGGCGGTGGGGAGTTGTTTCGGGGCGGCGAGGCGACACGGGGTTCGGCCGGTGGTGGCTGGCGGCTCAGGGGGGTGCAGGTTGAAGATGAACTGCAGGCCCTTCCTAAACTATCCCATGTGAAGTGCCTCTCTGCTACCATTGCGTTCAGTTTCGACAGTAACATTCAGATTCCACAGTAAATTTCAATTTTGACAGTTAAGTTCAGAGTCAACAGTTTTTACCTCATCTGTTGTAGTCAGGTGGTTTTTGGTGATGTAAATTTTACATCTATCACTTTTTGGTAATGCATTTTACATCATCTATTGGAGATGCTATTAGAATCCCACTGGAGATTAACGATGTCTGTCTTGTGCTGCTTCAGCCTTGACGTCTTATGGCTCACCGGAGCTGCTCCAAGGACGGAACGATCCATCACAACAGAGCAGTGCCCTGGACACCGTCTATAGATTCCATAGATCTTTCTCCACACCTTCGTCAGCCACCTCTGCCTCAACTTCTTCAGCGACCAACCCAATGATGCTGAGGTCGACACGGCTACGACAAAGAGGTTGTACACTTGTCGCATCACTTATTACTCTACATTCATGTCGGTCCATTTGGGCTATTGTGGTTTAACGGGAAAACATAGCAATAGGAAATTTTCCTATTGCACTCTACTATTCAATTATTCATGCATTTTGTTGAAAGGAATGTAGAAAAACATCCACCTGGACCTACTTTTCGAAATCCTATGCATGAAAACAAGACCAAGTGCATTAGTGGCAGAATAACATTCTAACTGTACATGCTTCTATATGGTTTAACTTTATTTTGGCATGTTTCTTTGCATTCTCTGCTCCTCCTTTTCCTGTGAACCAAACACCCAAGTTGACAGAAATCCTGTATTCACAAATGCTCTGTTTCCCATGTGCATTCCTATCCTATTCAGGTGTTTTTCCTCCTATCCCTACGTTTTTAGAATCATGCAAGCGAAATGATCCCTTACAGAATTACTTTAGTTACTGGTAGGTGTCGAAGAAAACTTTGTGTGGTTTGTCCTGCTCCTGCCGCGACGTCGTCCACGTCACCTGAGCTGCTCCATCGATAGAAGCACCCACCAAACCAGACATCACAACTCCTGACCGTCTTTCGCCACCTCAGATCTACTTCCCTACCACCGGCACCCACTTCAACGGCATCACCATCATCGACTCAGCAGATGAACCTGAGGAGTACACGGTTCCACAAGAGAGGTCGCACTCTTTTGTTTCTGCTTATGTTATGCATTGCTTAATATTACCTGCTACTTTATTGTCCTATTCACCTCTTAGACTCCAAGTCAGGTCCAAATTGATGTTCAAACTTGAGTTCTAAATTAGTTGTGGGGCACATATCGAGACAGCAATGAATAGTATCTCTGTCTAATATCTGGTTCACCTAGGGTATGCCTATGTTGTTCATCTTGGGTGGGAAACAAATAGTAAAGCAATCATCATCTATTTTTTTATTAAATTAAAGCAATCATCAGCCTGCTATCATTATTTTTGGATCCATCCACTGGTTGTTACCATTACTCTAGATTTCTGCATGCTCTCCTTACATAATCTCACTATATTTTTTGTATGCATGTCGGATATTGTACACAGTCATGCTGAACATGTAGAGAAAAAGAGAAGAGTTTTGCGTGGCAATGCAATGTCATGCAGACATCGCTACATGGTGGGTTCAATGGCAAACCCTCCCCCCTCTCCAGATTGTAATCCAAAGGAAGATATCTGTTCTGAGGTGGACTCAAACGCAGGTGACCACTCCTATTTACCCCCCAAGGTGTTTGCTCTAACTTGGCATGATGATGTTAGTCAGATCATGCATATGTTGCCTTGCAGTGCCTACTTTCGACATCATATATGTCATCTTATTAGTTTAGACATGTTCTGTAATGCCACCTGTTTAGTTTCAATATCATATATGGGAATTATGCAGTCTCATGTCTTTTAGCCAGCCATAATATATGTGAAATGTGCAATGCCATCCTGTTTAACCAGGCATCATATATTTGAATGATATCTAGCCCATCATTTTCTTCATTAAATTTCCATTTGTCGACAATGTTTGAACATTAAGCTACTCTTCCTGTGAATCAGCCATTTGAGTGGGTGATGGAAAAATCTGGAGTGAAAACATGGCCTTCAGAGCAGACAGTGCTACCTGTCGAAGCAGATCTCTTGTTGGGTCCCGATAGCTCCTCAGAGATGGATTTAGAGATAGATGACCCGTCCTATTCCCCCACCGAGGTGTATGCTCTAACTTGGCACGGTTCTACTACTCATATCATGCATATGGTGTCTTGCATTGCATAGTTTAGACATCATATACACAATATTCAACACCGTGTTCTTAGTTCAGACATCATATATGCGAATGCCCTCCATTTAGCATATAAATCACATATGTGAATTAAATCATGCGATCTTGGTTACTTAGATAACATGTATGTGAATTATGTCATGCGATCTTGTTTAGTTAGTCATCATATCTTTGAATTATGTTATGTTATGCTATCCAGTTTAGATAGACATCATATATGTGAAATTATGTCATGCTATCCATTTTAGTCAAACAATATACATGTCAATTATTTAATGCCCTCTTTTTTCCACACTATCTATTGCATCTGTCTCTCATACAATGTTTGTACATTCAATTATGTTTCCTATTTATCAGCCATTTGAATTGGAGCGGGTGATGGCAGTATCTAGCAGAGTAAAAACACGGTCTTCAAATAAAATAGTGCTACCTCTTGGTGAAGATAGCACCCTAGTTGTACATGCACGAGAACCAGCCCTACCACACATAATCCAGACTCTCGCAGATTTTACCCCTACTGCATGGACAGAGAACCAGCTTCACCCAATCTAACCCCAACCCCAACAAATAGTAACCATGTTCCTGTTGACACAGCACCATCTCCACCACAGAGATCCCAAACAAGAGCAGTTAGTAAGGCAGCTCCAGTGCCCAAAGCGCCAGTACTACCACGGCGAACCCCAACTCCACCAGTTAGTAGACCTATTCCTGTGGAGGAAGCACAACCAGCCATTCATAGTTTAGCATCTATCGCATTTGATGTTGTTAAAGCCTATGTGCGTATCTTCCCATCATGGAAATATTATACTGAAGATGAAGGAAAATGCCAGTTGCAGGTGTTTGTCCAGGAGTTATGTGTAAGTAATGTTATTCATGGCAATTACTTTGCTTTGTCCCATACATGCTACCTCTATGATGGTTATAATACAACAATTTTTTTTCCATTTTTCTCTATAGAGAAGGACCGACTTGGAAACTTAGGATGAGGTAACATGTGCTAATACCTCTGCTATCTTCAAGAATGCTTGGTGGCAGTATCGGAATTACCTGAAGAAAACATACTTCACTGGCAAAGAAACTCATCAAATTCCCTTATGTTCTCCTGAGACACATTTACTGGACAATGAATGGGAACGTCGTGTTCTTTACTAGTCTCGAACCAAGAATGTGGTAAGGTCTATGAGCTCATTTTATTTTAATTACTATATGCTTGCGTCTTACTGTACTCTGTTCATGTAGAACAAGTGCTTAAACCTGAAGAACAACTGTTCTCATTTAAGATTCCATTTCTATCGTGCATACTGCTTTGCTCTTGTATCACTGTATTTACTCATACAAACTTATTTTTAAATTTAAGTACCCAATGGAAACTCCAATGGCACAACAGGTATGTTTATGCATGTTTCTTTAACAGGTTGCTCTTATAATTAGCTCTGCTAATTTCAATTTCAATTGTGTATACAGTTGACTTCTCATATCATGCACATTACTAGCATCATGACATGGCCAATAGTGTTGTTGTACATGTAGACCCATGGTACCCATCTGAAATCTTGTTGTGTCGTTTAGTTTCCCATGCTTTGTATTCTTTGAGTGATGCTTTCTCTTGAACTGGTATGATTTGAACCGTGTCTCTATTTTGATTTGGCAAGACAATGCAGTGACCATAGGACATAGATATATGTTTGTTTTATGCTTTTATAATGTACTACTTGGCAATAGAAGACTTGGTAGTTTAATCTTGTCCACCTTACTAATGAACTGGTTCACCGAAATGAGTTTCATATACTAGTACATGCTAAACCTGTTATGTGTCTGCTTGTTTCTTCCTTTAGAATGCTGATAGAATATTGGGGAAGAGTGCCTTATTAAGCAATGATAAAGAAAGTAATGCAGATAAGGCTCAGGATCATGAGACATCCTTGTTGGTCTCCAACAAAGCTGATAGAACAACTAAGGAAAACTATCTTGAAGACAGTGAGGCAACCCCAAAGTCATGTCTTGGTTTACTGTTTGAGTTACTAGCCACTACCGCTTGCACAAGCTATTCAAACGCACTATCTGAATCAGTTCGGTTTCTTCAGTCTCAACTACAAGCTGAAAGACATCGATCAGTTGTATTGCAACAAGAAGCGGAAGGACTGCGGAAGTCCCTGGAGCATTCAGATGCATACTTTCTAGTGCAACAGCAAGCATTGGAGGATTTTAGCGCCAAACAGGACAAAGATAATAAGCTTGCTAAGCTTATTGCTAGCATGGTGGATACCCAGGATAATGTTTCTTGAGCTCTTCTGAAGTTGTTTCAGTTATGGACTTGTTTTTCTGCTGCGTTTATTTGCACTGGTGGCCAATTTTGACGGACAGTGTATGTAATATGCTCCTTTGTTCCCTATATTTGCACTGGTGGCGAACTTTGATGCCCAGTGGATGTAATATGTGTAATAGCTATAATAGGCTAGCGTTAATTGCTTGCTTATTTATTTCCTTATTGTCTTGTTTAGTTGTTTGCTTGTAGTCGCTGCAGTTCTTTTTCCGTGTTTTTTAGTGGCCACAATAACCTAGTTTTGGTAACTAGGCCACAATAATCATGGCAACACACGGACTGTTGTAACCATGGGCCTCCTGCGGGCCGTAGGATCTGTGGGCCTTCTATGGGCCGTAGGATCCATGGGCCTTTTACAGGCCGTAGGATCCATGGAGTTTCTATGGGTCGTATGATCCATGGGCCTTCTACGGGCCATAGGATCCATTGGTCTTCTACGGGCCGTAGGATCCATGGGCCTTCTACGGGGTGTATAATCATTTCGCCAAACATGGGTCGTACTATTCGTGGACCATAACGGGCCGTTAATAGGCCGTATTTGATAACGCTATGAAAACAGCCCAACGGGTTAACAGGCCACAAACGGGCCGAATGTAACCACGGGTTGTATTTGGCCCACAAATGGAACAGGCCAGTAACGGACCGTATCTAACCGAATTCTAGAAATGAGCCCAAGAATAAATGCTCCCTTAGAAGGCCGAAAGTTAACACGGGCTGGAAATGGCCGACGGAATAATGGGTCGTTAATGGGTATAAAGCGATACACTTCTCATTATGGGCCAGTTTCATCTCGGGCCTTTAATGGGCCGAGAGTTACAAAGGGCCTCATATGGGCTGAAAGACATAATGGGCCATACATGGGCCGGAAGTTACAACGGGTTGGAATCACATTGGACAGCCCAGATGAAGCTACTGGGCTTAATTCCGATAGGCCATAACAGGCCGGTGGTAAGCGGGCCGTAAATGGGCTATATACGGACAGGCCGTTAATAGGCTTTCCGTGGGCCGGCCCATTACCTTTTGACCAAGTCAAACATGTCGTCCTTTTCACCGGAATGGGCCTCTGTTGGGCCGTGCCACGTGTCGACGTATCATAGGCGCCTCCTGTCCAATGAGTGGATGACATCTGTCTGAACATTGAGCCGAGACGTGTTTCCTCCGGCCAATGAGAATTTTACACGTGGAAAATTCCCATTGGTCTAGGATTTAACGGGTTATCAGATCCAAAACCGGACCCGGTAGCTTAACGGCGCCTCGTTATGGTGGATGCCACGTGTCGTTCACCCTTGACGAAAGCACTTATATGACGCGTGATTTATTGTCATGGAAGTGGACACTTCCGTGATGATAATTTTGGTAATGTCATGGAACACTTCTACGACAGCACATGTATGACTATCTTGATTCTGTCATAAATTGGTCATGGATGTACATGCATGACAGAAAACGTGACCTACTATGACAAACACGTATCATCACGGAAGTGTCTTTTTTTGTAGTGCACGGTGGCCGGCAGTGGGGTGGCGGCCACGACGGCCACCTCCCGCCTTCGGGCCGCGGCGGCGGAGCGGGAGATGGCCCTGGCTTTTGACAGTGGTGTGGTGGCAACGGCGGCCGCCAACAGCTGCCGACGGGCAGTGGCGGCGGAGCGTGTGGTGGGTGCTCCACACACACCCAACAGTGACGCCACAGGCACTACACTATTCCGGGGATTGTGCCGCCACTGTGGGGTAGTATCCCAGCTGGAGCTGTCCTCTGATAATGGCGGAGTGGCTGAGCGAGGAACGACGGACCGGTGCCATTGGCGATTGTGGGAGAAGCAGACGAGATAAGCTACAGGGAGGGAGGGGAAAATGCGATGGAGGACTCGCTGGCCGTGAGGGTTTTTATAGCATGCCGGCAAGCATTGGGATTTTGGGGGATTTCACCGAGTCGGGCGGGAAGCTCACGCGGGAACCTGCGAGGTTGCCTGGGAATGGGCTCACCGACGATTCATTGGCACCACCGTTTGGCCAAAAGAATGCCCCCACGCGGTGCGCAAGCTTGCGCTATAAGACATCTGCGGTAGCGGGGTGACAAGATGTGCGAGAGGAGGACGAGAGGACACGTACACATACAGTTAATAGAAAAAAGTTTGCAATTTAATTACCTACTATACTCCCGTCCTGGTTTATAAGTAGGATTTAACTAGTAATATACGAATGCATGTCGCCATAGATTATATCGTTGGAGTTGTATTTGAACATAGTTTCCAGCTATGCAATTTTTGTAACATGCATTAACACTTTTTTGGTTAAATTTAAGGTTATACACCAGCAAGCGTTTGCCCGCAACACACACGGCTTATTCCATCACAAACAGCTCTGATGGATCAACTGTCTGCCACGTATCGCACATGCAACTCTAATCTGATTCGTGCTTGATGTCTCCGAAATCGCTCGCATAGTTCGTCTTATTTGCCACGTATCACTGTGCCATCCTCTGCTCGTGTCCCTCGGCAAGCTCTGCTCATCGTCAGGCGCTGCAGCATGCTGTGCTCGCCGTTAGGCACTGCGGCACGCTCTGTCGCGTCCGTTGGCGTGCTCTGCTCGCGTCCGTCGGCGTGCTCGGATTGTGGATAGCTTTTACTCGAGGCGGCCGCAGAGCGCTCTGCTCGTGTCCCTCCACGCGCGCTCTGCCAGCGGTTGGGCGTGCGCATGATCACGTCGGGGGCCCCATATGCATGCGGTTGCGCCGCGCGTGTTGCCACGCGATGAAGTTACGTGTGGCACGATGGAGTTACGCGCTGCAAATTAGAACTGCCATCAGGGCCTGCCGATATTCCTGGCCTTCCGGCTTCCCTTTTAATTCCCGCGGCCATTATAACCTTAGTCTCTTCAACCTTTCGATCGCGCCCCACAACACATCAAGCACACCCACGACAACACATAGAGAGGGGATGTCCGGCGGCACTCCAATGGAGTTCGGCGAGCATAGAGTGGAGACCCACACGAGGGAGACGAATCTCTCGGTGGTGTACACCATCAACCCGGCCGTGGTGGACGACTACATCAACAGCGTTGAGCAGTTGCTTGTTGGAGACAAGTGCAAGGTGGTCGGCATCGACCTCCAGTACACCGCTGGTCGTCCCGGCATAGATCAGAAGGTTATCGCCGCCCAGTTGTGCGTGCGCCATCATGTGCTCATCTACCACTACTGCATGGCCACAAAGCCTTGTGACCGTTTCAATAGGTTTGTCAACAGCACCGATTATAAGTTTGCCATGGTGGAAACCAAAGATGATGTAAAAGTGCTCAGTGTTATGGGCTTGGCCTACAAGAACCTTGTCGAAATCCGTGACCACTACAGGGTCTAGGGCAGCACGAAGCAGGACTCCCTGGTCGAACTTGCCTCGGCCATCATCGACCCCTACTACGAAAAGATGAAGCAGGATGCCCAGAGAACAAGTCCCGTATCCTGGCACAAGGCCTGGATGTGGCAACTGGATGAACCTCACCTCAGGTTCGCGGCCAAGAGCATGTACACATGCTACGAGATGCATAGGCGGATCGTTGACATGAGGAAGTGCCTCGTTACCCAAATCGACGAGCCCGGATCGAGCCACAAGCAGAGCAAGCGTCACAAGAAGTAGATGATGATCATATGATCATTTATGCTAGTTAATCATGCATGTAATATATAGTTTACTTTATTGGTGTATGTGGAAATGTCATGTGTGTAGTAGCCACCTATGCAATTATGCATGTAATAGTTTACTTTGGTGTGTGCAAATGCCATGGTTGTAGTAGCCACCTATGTAAGTGGATGTTTAATCTGGTTATGCAAGCATGTCCTTATAAGTGTGTGTGTGTGTGTGTGTGTGTGTTGTTCTGTATGCAATCCCATCGCACAACACACACGTCTTATTAGAAGCAACTGTATGTGTTATTATCGGTCTTCACACACATTTCTGATTACAGACCTGTTTGCCGCGTATCACACACATCTTGTTAAGTTGAACCATTTCTGTTCTCATGTCTCAACGCAAACAGTTCATCCGAGTGAACCGCATGCCGTATATCGCACACACCTTTGATCTGTCTCACCGTTTCTTTTGTGTTGCCTAATCACAAACAGTTCATCCGAGTGAACCGTATGTTGTGTATCGCACACGCCTTCATCTGGCTACCCGTTTCTTTTGCTCCTCCTCATCGCAAACAGTTCATTGAACTGAACTGTATGCCCTTCATCGCACACACAAATAAAACCTGAACCGTGTTTGATGCATCCGTCATCACAAACATTTTATACATTTTTGACGGTTTTCATACAACACCGTTTGCGATTATTGCATCACACACAGTTTCTCGAAGGGTCTCTGATCGTAGTGTCACGTTAGCAGCATCCTGCAGTAGTGGCCCGCTGTTATTTCGGCCTAAACCGGCAATAAACAAGGTCCTAGGGGCGCAAGTAGGATAATTTTTCGGTGCCGGCGCTAAAAAGAGAGCCCTGGGGGGCATGTTGGGGGCGAGTGGAGATGCTCTAAGGCTATAGGCAGATTCTCGGTAGTAGCGCGGGTTAACAACTCAGGTTGCTGTTAAGTACTCCCTCCGTCCCAAAATAAGTGTCTCAACTTTGTACTAACTTTAGTACAAAATTGTACTAAGCTTGAGACACTTATTTTGAGATGGAGGGAGTAGTAAGTAGTGTCAGGGCAGAACAGGCGCAATAGGTAGAACTTAACAGTAGTGTTGAGTTCCCAGACACGCGCTTCGCAGTGCTCCCATGGGTTGGCCACAGTAGCAACGTGGGTCATCGGACCGCGCTACTGCTAAGCCCGTTAGTAGTAGCGCGGTGCCACCACCCCGGCTGCTACTCTGGCCAGCCCGGGCCCAGCTCCCGGCCCACTTAGCAGTGGTGTTGGTCCTGGGCCCCCGCCCATACCCCCGCGCTACTGCTAAACAAGCCCTGTCTTTTTTCCCTGTGGCCCATTCCACTACCTTGCTACCTCACACTCCGTCGCTTGCTCTCTATGCCGTCACCGTCGCCCGTCGATGCCCCCAAGGTATCTCACTCCTCCCTCGTGCCTCCCTCCCTCCATTACTCCCTTCTTTGGCCGCCCGCCGTCTACGCCCTCCTTCCTCCTCCTCTCGTCGCCCTCGTCCCTCCTCCTCATTACGCACCGTCCTCCTCCCTCCCTCCCCATCCTGGCCTTGATACGTCTCCAATGTATCTATAATTTTTTATTGTTCCATGCTATTATATTATCTCTTTTGGATGTTTAATGGGATTTAATATGCTCTTTTATATTATTTTTGGGACTAACCTATTAATCGGAGGCCCAGTGCCAGTTTTTGTTTTTTTGCCTATTTTAGAGTTTCGCAGAAAAGGAATACCAAGCGGAGTCCAAACGGGATGAAACCTTCGCGATGATCTTTCTTGGACCGAAAGCAATCCATAAGACTTGGAGTCGAAGTCTGGAACTCCACGAGGCGGCCACGAGGCAGGAGGGCGCACCCATGGGGTAGGCGTGCCCCCACCCTCGTGGGCCCCTCGTAGCTCCACCGACGTACTTCTTTTGCCTATATATACTCTTATACCCTAGAAACATTGCAGAGATCCACGAAACCACTTTTCCACCGCCGCAACCTTCTGTACCCGTGAGATCCCATCTTGGGGCCTTTTCCGGCGATCTGCCAGAGGGGGAATCGATCACGGAGGGCTTCTACATCAACACCATTGCCTCTCTGATGAAGCGTGAGTAGTTTACCACAGACCTTCGGGTCCATAGTTATGAGCTAGATGGCTTCTTCTCTCTCTTTGATTGTCAATACAAAGTTCTCCTCGATGTTCTTGGACATCTATTCGATGTAATACTCTTTTGCGGTGTGTTTGCCGAGATTCGATGAATTGTGGTTTTATGAACAAGACTATCTATGAATATTATTTGGTTCTTCTTTGAATTCTTATATGCATGATTTGATATCTTTGCAAGTCTCTTCGAATTATCGGTTTAGTTTGGCCTACTATATTGATCTTTCTTGCAATGGGAGAAGTGCTTAGCTTTGGGTTCAATCTTGCGGTGTCCTTTCCCAGTGACAGTAGGGGCAGCAAGGCACGTATTGTATTGTTGCCATCGAGGATAAAATGACGGGGTTTATATCATATTGCTTGAGTTTATCCCTCTACATCATGTCATCTTGCTTAATGCGTTACTCTGTTCTTATGAACTTACTACTCTAGATGCATGCTGGATAGCGGTAGATGTGTGGGGTAATAGTAGTAGATGCAGAATCGTTTCAATCTACTTGACACGGATGTGATGCCTATATTCATGATCATTGCCTTAGCTATCTTCATAATTATACGCTTTTCTATCAATTGCTCGGCAGTAATTTGTTCATCCACTGTAATACATGCTATCTTGAGAGAAGCCACTAGTGAAATCTATGGCCCCTGGGTCTCTTTCTTATTATATTGTATCTATTTTATTTACATCGCATCTCATTTACTATTTTGCAATCTTTACTTTCCAATATATACAACAAAAATACCAAAAATATTTACTTCACTATCTTTATTAGATATCACTTTTGCGAGTGACCGTGAAGGGATTGAGAGCCCCTTTATTGCGTTGGTTGCAAGGTTCTTGATTGTTTGTGCAGGTACTAGGTGACTTGTGCGTTGTCTCCTACTGGATTGATACCTTGGTTCTCAAAACTGAGGGAAATACTTATGCTACTTTGCTGCATCACCCTTTCCTCTTCAAGGGAAAACCAACGCATGCTCAAGAGGTAGCAAGAAGGATTTCTAGCGTCGTTGCCGAGGAGATCTACGCCAAGTCAAGACATACCAAGTACTCATCATAAACTCTTCTCCCTCGCATTACATTATTTGCCATTCGCCTCTCGTTTTCCTCTCCCCCACTTCTAAAACGATTTTCGAAAACCTTTGCCTTTTCTTCGCCCCTCTTCCGTTCGTCTCTTTTCGCTTGCTTCTTATGTTCTTGGGTGTTAGTGTGCCTATTTGCTTTGATGGCTCTACCCAAAAGCATTGATCCTCACCTTAGAAGGTTGGAAGAAATTTAAAACAACATTAGAAGCTTTATGTCTTTGCAATTTGAGCATATTAATTTCTTCAGAAATGAGCTTAAAGAACAAAAAAGTTTTATGGAGTATATGAATAAAGAGCTTGATGATATGTCTAAAGAATTTTATGGTTTGAAATCTCAGTTTGCTCATCTTGAAAATTTAGTAGGCCAAATTTTGGATAAGCAAGCCACCTTAGTTCATAAGATGACCGCTAAACTGGAAGATCTAGATGAAATGATGATGATCTAAAAGTGATTGATGTGACTTCTATTAAATATTTGTTTTCCAATATGAATCTTGATAAAGATAGGACTGGAGATGAGTCAACTTTTTTTTGAGATTGGAGATGAGTCAACTTTAGTTAAAAGGCGTCCCAATGATTCAGAGTTTTTAGATCTTGATGCAAAAATTAATAGAAGTGGGATTGAAGAGGTCAAAACTTTACATAGCAATGACCCCATTATTTTAGATTTCAAGGAATTTAATTATGATAATTGCTCTTTGATAGATTGTATTTCCTTGTTGCAATCCATGTGAAATTCTCCTCATGCTTATAGTCAAAATAAACCTTTTACTAAACATATCTTTGATGCTTTCATGCAATCCTATGAAGAAAAGCTTGAACTAGAAGTTTATATCCCTAGAAAACTTTATGATGAGTGGGAACCTACTATTAAAATTAAGATTAAAGATTATGAATGCTATGCTTTATGTGATTTGGGTGCTAGTGTTTCCACGATTCCAAAAACTTTGTGTGATGTGCTAGGTTTCTGAGAATTTGTTCTTTAAATTTGCATCTTGCGGATTCCACCATTAAGAAACCTATGGGAAGGATTAATTATGTTCTTATTTTTGCAAATAGGAATTATGTGTCCGTAGATTTCATTGTTCTTGATATAGATTGCAGTCCTACATGTCCTATTATTCTTGGTAGACCTTTCCTTAGAACGATTGGTGCAATTATTAACATGAAAGAAGGAAATATTAGATTCCAATTTCCGTTAATGAAAGGCATGGAACACTTTCCTAGCAAGAAAATTAAATTTCCTTATGAATCTATTATGAGATCCACTTATGGATTGCATACCAAAGATGGCAATACCTAGATCTATTCTTGTTTTTATGCCTAGCTAGGGGCGTTAAACGATAGCGCTTGTTGGGAGGCAACCCAATTTTATTTTTGTTCTTTGATTTTTGTTCCTGTTTTGTAATAAATAATTCACCTAGCTTCTGTTATGATTGTGTTTTTTATGTTTAATTAGTGTTTGTGCCAAGTAAAGCCTTTAGGATCTTCTTGGGTGATTGTTGTTTGATCTTGCTGATAAAAGCAGAAAGTATGCGCTCATGAAAATAATTATCATTTTCTACCAGAGAGCGATAAAATACCAGTTCCAACTGCAGTAGATCAATATACTTTTTATCCTGGTCTTCCTAATTTTTCAGAATTTTTGGAGTTACAGAAGTATTCAAAATCTCCACATTGCTACACATTGTCCTGTTTTTGACAGATTCTGTTTTTCGTGTGTTGTTTGCTTATTTTGATGAATCTATGAGTAGTATTGGGGGGGGGGTATGAACCATAGAGAAGTTGGAATACAGTAGGTTTAACACCAATATAAATAAAGAATGAGTTCATTATAGTACCTTGAAGTGGTGATTTATTTTCTTATACTAACGGAGCTTACGAGTTTTCTGTTAAGTTTTGTGTTGTGAAGTTTTCAAGTTTTGGGTAAGGATTTGATGGACTATGGAACAAGGAGTGGCAAGAGCCTAAGATTGGGGATGACCAAGGCACCACAAGTTAATATTCAAGGACAACCAAAAGCCTAAGCTTGGGGATGCCCCGGAAGGCATCCCCTCTTTCGTCTTCATCTGTCGGTAACTTCACTTGAGGCTATATTTTTATTCACCACATGATATGTGTTTTGCTTGGAGCATCTTGTATGGTTTGAGTCTTTGCTTTTTAGTTTACCACAATCATCCTTGCTGTACACACCTTTTGGGAGAGTCACGCATGAATCGGAATTCATTAGAATACTCTATGTGCTTCACTTATATATTTTGAGCTAGATAATTTTGCTCTAGTGCTTCACTTATATATTTTTAGAGCACGGTGGTGGTTTTATTTTATAGAAATTATTGACCTCTCATGCTTCACTTATATTATTTTGAGAGTATTTTAGAACAGCATGCTAATTTGCTTTGGCTATAAAATTAGTCCTAATATGATGGGCATCCAAGATGGGTATAATAAAAACTATCATATAAAGTGCATTGAATACCATCTTGTCTGGCTTAAGCATGAAGCTTCGTTGTCTACAGTCCACCGCCCCCGCTTGAACCACACTTGCGCACCAGTTTCTCGCGGCATCGAGCGAATTTTTTTTGCCACCGCGGAAATATCTATCTCCCCGCCCCCTCCCTCCTACCAAAAGCCACATTTTCCACTGTTCCTCCTTGCTTTCCAAGTTCAAACCTTCACTGCTGCTTACTGGCAGCTCAGCCTCCTCGCCGGCGACCCTTCTTCTTGCAGCGCCACCTCCTCGCCGGTTACCGTTCTTCTTGCAGCGCCGCCTCCACGCTGGCGACCCTTCTTCTTGCAGCGCCGCCTCCTCGCCGGCGACCCTTCTTCTTGATGCGCGGCCTCCTCGCTGCAGACCCTTCTTCTTGCTGCGTGGCCTTGTCGATATGGTCAGGTAATCCACACCCACCCACACCATCCTCCTCCTTTCCCGTCCCACATGCCCCGACTGATGAAGCGACACCTTCCACCGAAATCACTACCCCCTCCTCCAATTAAGCGCCGCCCACAACCATTTTATACGCAGTATAACGTGGAGCTGAGTAGCATGCGGCCGCACACGCGAACGAGGTCGCTATGGCTGCCATGCGTGTCGATCGCCAGATCTTGGAGGAGCACCTCGTCTTCGAGGCCATCGTCGGCACCGCCACGTGGTTGTCTACTTTAAAATATAGTTCATGATGTTTTCTCGAGGCCACCGCTAGTGCTTTCTAGTGATTTGTCCTCTGTAATATTAATATGCAATCTGATGTTCAGTTAACAGTTTGGTCCTCTTTAATGTAATGTTCAGTTAACACTTTGGTCCAACAATTGCTACATTTCATAGTACTGTTCTCAAGCATTTTCTTTGTTTTGTTAACTGTCTTATCTTCTAGTACATGTTTCTATTCTGCAATGTCGTGCTCAGTTAACTATTTTGGTTCATTTGGTCTGTTGTCCATTTAACTGTTCGGTTCCGTTCTGTAATTTAATTTTCATTTGCTGTGGGTACAATTTTGTATTGTTATGCATGTGTCACCAATCGAATTTGGTTGTACTCAATACATATTCTACTGATAGTATGGCAACTCTCAGTTAACCTGATCAAGATCTTCCTTATATGTGTTGCAGGGGAACAATGGGAGACACTGCGGTTTACCATCGAGGTTTGTTCAAGCAGGCTCCTTTGGCTAATATCACATTATTGTGCAGTTGCAGGAATCATTCTAATATTTAGGTTTCTTACAATTTGGTCTTGCACATGTAGGTCCTGCTGTCAGAGGCTTAGAGCCACTGTTCGACTCATTTTGCATATGGAGAAATGAGATGTCCATAAATATCAGTCAAGTCAAGAAACTCAAAAATATTGTTAGGATGAAGAAACTTGCGACAAATAATGGCAAGATCTTTGTTTGCACAATGAAGAAGACATCAATCAACTATAGGATGGTACCAACTCTTTTACCTTGTTTTTACCCCTTGCGCCATTTCAAAATTTACAACAACGATTTACGCATAGCTTTGTTTTCAGTACTTTTCAAAGCAATTAGCTGATGATTACCTTTCAAACCACCTGCATGGTCAAGAGACGAGGAAGGTATTCATTCAACACCCACGGTACAATATTGAAGTCTTGCTGAAGAGGACGAAGGTTGGGCGGGCAATTATCCATAGCCATTGGCCTAAAGTTGCAAGGACATTCAACATCACTGAAGGATCAATATTTGCCTTCCGCTTCTGAAGTTTCCCAGATGAGATTCATCTGTCTATTTACCATGTATGATGCTACTTTCCAAAGGTTTTTGATGTTGCATGTGAAACTTGGTGTTGTTGTGTAATGGCGTAACTGAATGCCGAAGCTATCTGATGTAATTCGATTATGAAATCCTGGTTGCTTTTATATGAATATGAAATATCTGGCGTGTTTTATAAGAGATATTAGTTTGATTAGTACATGTATTATCAATAATAAGATAATTCCCCTGCTTATTGGGGTTTTCTATTGCAAACAGTTACTCAGGCAGCACCATGGGCGATGAACTCAAACTACCCACACGGTTTCTAGAAAGTAGGCGTGTTCGATCAACTAACAATCACACACGGCTTCCGGCAGCGAACTGTTTGCGTTAGGCCACCTTGCACAAACGTTTCCACACAAAGAACTGTGTGTGATATACATACCTACGGAAATGTTTTTCTAGGATTCACCGTGTGGGATGTACATACCTACGGAAATGATTTTCTGGGATTCACCATGTGGGATGTACATACCTACGGAAATGATTTTTTGCGATTCACCGTGTGGGATGTACACACCTACGGAAATGATTTTCTTGGATTACCGTGTGGGATGTACATACCTACGAAAATGATTGGGTTTCGATGCCTCGCCCGATCGCACACGGCCCCAGCCTAGGTCCCAGGTGTGCCTATCCTCGACGATTTCTGGGTCGTGTGTGAAGGACACCCTATCGCACACACTCACTTGGCAACGGTTCCAAATGCCATTGCAGAAAGGGGTTAAAAACAGTTTGTTTAGGATGTCACTGTACCAGTGACATGTCATTGTCATTAGGGATGCCCAGTCCCAAAATGAAAAATGAATTTACTTTATGTTGTCAAATAATAAATTCCTTGGAAAGTGTTGGTATGGAGGGCAACCGTGGATATGGCTAGACATGGAAAGTGAAAGTATGATGGGAAAAGGAATAAACTTTATTTTCTGTTTGGGAACCACCTATGAAATATCTAAGCATGGAATGTATTGGGAACTCTAAGTCGTTTTCGTTGGTGGGATGGATACACCTCCCAAAATGTTTTTATCTCTAAGTTTTCCGCTTTGAGCTCTAGCACCTCTACAAATCCCTACTTCCCTATGCGAAGGGCCTTTCTTTTACTTTATGCAATTTTTTTCTTGAATTTGAGTCTCGATCTTCTCTTATAAAAGCACCAACTAGGAGGCAATATGATCATACTTGAGTATTGGGTGTAGCTAATATGCGAGTGTGTTTCATGAATGGATCAATGGTTGAGCATGATGGGCTAGGGATAGCTTATTTTAGCATTGATATTTTGAAAGACATGGTTGCTTGTTGATACACTTGAGTATTTAAATTATCATGTCAAAACTAGACTATTGCTTTGAACAATATAAAACTCCAAATGTTCATGCTATAAAGAAAGAATTATGATATGACATGTTAGGCAGCATTCCACATCATAAATTCCGTTTTTATCACTTCCCTACTCGAGGACGGGTAGGATTTAAGCTTGGGGATGCTGATACGTCTCCAACATATCTATAATTTTTATTATTCCATGCTATTATATTATCAATCTTGGATGTTTTATAATCATTTTATAGTCATTTTATATGATTTTTTGGTACTAACCTATTGACATAGTGCCGAGTGCCAGTTGCTGTTTTTCCATGTTTTTAACATCGCAGAAAATCAATATCAAATGGAGTCCAAATGCCACTTTATGGAGAATTTTTATGGGCCAAAAGGAAAACAACGGGCCCTGGTTGCATCTTGGGGTGCCCCGAGGGGAGCGCAACCCACGATGGCGTGCCATTGAGGCCCAAGCGCACCCTGGTGGGTTGTGCCCACCTCGGGTGCCCCTGGACCGCCTCTTTGCTCTATAAATACCCCAATGTTCCCAAAACCCTAGGGGAGTCGACAAAATATTGATCCAGCCGCTGCAGAGTCCAGAATCACCAGATCCAATCTAGACACCATCTCGGATGGGGTTCACCACCTCCATTGGTGCCTCTCCGATGATGTGTGAGTAGTTCTTTGTAGACCTTCGGGTCCGTAGTTAGTAGCTATATGGTTTCATCTCTCTCTCTCTCTCTCTTGATTCTCAATACAATGGTCTCTTGGAGATCCATATGATGTAACTCTTTTGCGGTGTGTTTATTGGGATCGATGAACCTTGAGTTTATGATCAAATCTATCTTTTTATATCCATGAAAGTATTTGAGTTTCTTTGATCTCTTTTATGCATGATTTCTTATAGCCTCGTATTTCTTCTCCGATATTTGGGTTCTATTTGGCCAACTTGATCTATTTATCTTGCAATGGGAAGAGGTGCTTTGTAGTGGGTTCGATCTTACGGTGTTGGATCCCAGTGACAGAAGGGGAACCGACACGTATGTATCGTTGCTACTAAGGATAAAACGATGGGGTCTATCTCTACATAGATAAATCTTGTCTACATCATGTCATCGTTCTTATTGCATTACTCCGTTTCACCATGAACTTAATACACTAGATGCATGCTGGATAGCGGTCGATGTGTGGAGTAATAGTAATAGATGCAGACAGGAGTCGGTCTACTAATCTTGGACGTGATGCCTAGGTAATGATCATTGCCTGGATATCATCATGAGTATTCGAAGTTATATAAATTGCCCAACAATAATTTTTTCACCCACCATTTGCTATTTTTCTCGAGAGAAGCCACTAGTAAAACCTACGGCCCCCGGGTCTCTTTCTCATATTATTTACCTTTGCGATCTACTTTCATTTGCTTTTATTTTCACACCTATTAATCCAAAAACCCCAAAATACTTTGCTGCACTTTATTTTATTTGCGATCTATTTATTCAATCTATTACAACTTTTTCCCGTCCGCGCACCAATTTCTGGCACCATTACCCGAAAGGGATTGACAACCCCTTTAACATGTCGGGTTGCGAGGATTTGTTATCTATGTGCAGGGGCTATTTACGTTGTGTTGCTTGGTTCTCCTACTAGTTTGATAACCTTGGTTTCATATCTGAGGGAAATACCTACCGTCGTTGTGCCGCATCATCCCTTCCTCTTTGGGGAAATACCGATGTACGTTCAAGCGACATCAACGGTTAGGTTGAACGGGCTAATGGCCTCATAATGAGCAGCATTAAACCCAGACTGGTGCGCTCCCTACAGGAGTCAGATAAGCACTGGGTTGAGGAACTCGATTTCGTACTCTGGGGGCTCCGGACTACGCCTAACCGAATGACCGGATACACCATTTTTTCATGGTGTACGGGGCAGAAGCTATCTTGCCGTGCGACATTATTCATGACTCGCCTCACGTGCATGTATGAAGAGAGAGAAGCTGAGCTTGATCGGCAGGACGACCTGGACGGCCTTAAAGAAGAGCGCGATATTGCACGAGTCTGTTCCGCATTTTATCAACAACAGGCTAGGAGATACCAAAGCAGAGAAGTGTGGGCCAAGACTTATAATGTCGGTGAACTCGTTTTGCGTCTACCTGAGAAGAAGAAGGATAAGCTCAAACCAAAATGGGAGGGCCCCTTCATCATAGATGAAGTTCTTATAGGAGGAGCCTACCGCCTTCGTAATGCATCGGATAATCGCCTTGAGCCAAATCCATGGAATGCTGCTCGGCTCCGAAGATTCTACGCATAGTTTGGCCGCATCCTTTTCTTAGTCCCTTTTTTCTTTTTTTCTCTTGTTCCTTTTTTCTTATATACTTCCCAGTGTATGTTCGGATATGCCGAACTATTATGGGTACCCATCTTTAAATGTATACACCCGACTATGACTAGGGGCTTCTTTGACGAACCTTATTATTAAAAGCTTGGAGCTTACATTACCTACGTTGTTTGTTATATACACTTTTTGCCATTATATGCACCTCTATGACTTAAGATTTTGCCAAGCTAGGTTGCCTCACTGTTGTGTTTATACCGTACGTTCCCGATTGTTTGGCTAGGGTGTAAAGGGAGCACCTCTGTGATTGTTACAACCAGGTAATCCGGACCTGTACCTCAGACGGGTGAAGCCGAAATCTAGCGTTCTTAAGAGAATAATTTGTTAGCAAGCAACGACAGATTGTTACTTTCTTGTAACTCTTTGAAAAAATAATGCGGGACCGGTTCCCCGAAATTCGGATCAAAGCCTAGGCACGCGCAATTAAACTTGCAAACCCAAGGAAAGGAACCCTTAATGAAACTATTCTCCTTGGAAGATGTTTCTTACGTAAGTAATATAACATACCTCCCCGAACTACATTTTTGTCTATTCGAGCAATATGACTGGATTGCCTAGTTTCCGGACATAATGAATGTTTCTTACATTCCACAATACTATCCGGAAGCACTCCACCTTCTTGGCTCGGAGGCCGAAGCCGAAAGTCTGCGATGACAACTTTTCACATGTTTGGTCGAAGATAAAAATTCAAGAGTAGAGGTACATTGATACATCAAAACAAGCACCCACTCCTTATCTATACCATCTATAAGACTGTCTAAACTACAGTCTTCTTGTGAGTACTTCATAGCTATCATCACTTGGTCATATACCAAGTTCATAGGAATCTCCTTTCCGTCGGGCCCTCGAGGTCCAACTCGAGCCATATGATTTGGATCGAGTCCAGTATAGCGTGTTTTCACCATCGCCCACGCTTCTCGTGCACCTTCCCGGCATGCGGACACCTTCCATAGCTCGAAGCGGCGTCGGGCACCTTTGAACAGGTTCGTCAACCCCTCCATACTTTCTGTAGGGGCATCAGACGACCATAAAGCCTTCGCCATACTTCTCATAGCTTTCCAGGCTCGTTCATGCATCACGGACAGTTCCTTAAGCACGTCACCTCGAAATCCGGATACTTCCTCCTCAGGTCGACCGGTTAACAAACCTGCAATAACAAAATTATGACAATCCGGACTATGGGATGCTCTGTGTCCTTTAGAGGTGTCAAAAGGTCATACCAAATATGCCGCCTTTCAACTTCTTTTTTCTCGTTGTGAGGCCGATAACTGCGACTTTAAGCTCTTTATCTCTTCGGCTTGTTTACCCTTTTCCTCCTCAGGCTTGTTCTTCTGATCAGTGGTCATTGTGGCCTTTTTCATCTCCATAAGCTCTGTGGTGGCGTCATTTAGCTTTATCTGTTTTGTCTTCAGCTCCTGGGACAATGCGTTGTTCTTCTCCTTGAGAACCTGCAGGTTGTAAAGATCCTTAAATCGGTTGGCCTAACCGCTTCAAGTCTCGGGGCTACTGGCATACATCTATTAAAATTTCACAAACTATTACCTACATATCCTTTGAAAACAGTTGAGTAACTCCCGCAAGTCCATCCCGGGCGGCTCGGATATATGCATCCACAGCGCTGAGTGCGGTAAATTCCTGTTTGGAGAAAACTGGAGCGCGTATGGCCTGTTTCAGTCGACGATGATTCATTACGCTCTCTACCTCAGAATTCGTGACCGATACGTCATCTGAATCCTCTTAAAAAGGCGGGGCCGGCACTGTATCAGCCCTCGCCCTAGTTGACGAGTCTGGTGCTGGATTAGCTGACATTCGGCTAGCAGGGCGTTTTCCCACGGTTTGCCATGTAGTCCTCCTGAAATAGAGGTAGAAGAGGAATTTAACAATCAGATCTCATGCTTAGGCATATATCAAAGGACATGCCTCCTTGAAGGAGGAGAAGGCTCGACAGTGCTCCCGGTTTCCTTTCATTTCGAATGATCGCCCTGCGTAGGGGCCGCCCTCGAGGTAGTACGTCTTGTCGAGCGCCAATCCTATGAAGTATAGTTTAGTGCGATGGATAAGGTGCAAGTAAGGGGTTCTTTTTGAAAAAGCTTTTTGAATACTTACGATGGAGAAGGAATAAGGGAGGGGGTAGTCGACTGTAATAGCCACTTCCAAGCCGTCAAGGCTCGCTTGATAAAATACTCCATCATCAAACTCTATGTATATATCCCGATACTCGCAGAGGCCAGGGTCTTTGTTGTGATTATGATCCTCTAGCTGTGGGGCAGGACAGTGAACGTCCTCGATCATCTTCCTCCATGACTGTTTTAACATAACAAAGAACAATTTAGTTAGCGTGCCTCGACAGCAGTAAAGCAACACTGATAATCAAAATCTTACCCATTCAATGGGGTTGTACATGGAATAACCTTCTCGGCAGTTTAAGCGGAGGAAGTCTTCTTTTTCCCCTTATACAGATCGGCCAGGATCATGGCCAGTTCGGCCGAGGTGTCCGGACCCTTGTGTCTATAGTGAGATGCGTCGTCTTCTCCATTGTAGCACCATAAAGGAGTTACTCTGGACTGAAGAGGCTGGATACATCGTTTTATTGTGATGGCCATGACTTCGATTATCGAGAGCTCTGTATGGGCTAGTAATCTGACCTTGCTAACCAACCTTTTTACTTCTGCACTGTCTTCCTCCTTGGGACTCCGGGGATGCCAATTGAGGCGTTTCTACAGAGGAGCACTGGAAAATTCGGGGAGGTCGCACCGAACTGGGTCCAGAAGTGGGACATCATCAATATAAAACCACTCCGAATACCATTCTAGGGATACCTCTTTGGGAGTTCCAATAGGGTAGTCTGATCCGGCTACGCACCATACTTCAGTGCCACCCACTTCAAATATGGAGCCCCCTTGATGGAGAGGGACGAGGCAAAAGAACTTTCTCCATAATTTGAAATGGTCCTCGCAGCACAGAAACAGTTTGCAGAGAGCGACCAAGCGTGAGATGTGCAGAATCGAACCTAGGGTGAGGTTGTGCAGTTGGATGCCAAAAAACTCCAACACACTCTTGAGAAAGGGATGGATCGAAAATCCTAGGCCCCGCAAAAGGAACGAAACAAAGTACACCCTCTCCTCCTTATTGGGGTTGGGGAAATTTTCTATTAGTACATCATTGCCAATCGAAGCCAATCCCGCTCGTACAGAGACTAGATCTGCGAGGGGGAGATATACCTGCATCTAGAGTCGACTCAACTGAAGATGGGACACTGAACAGCTCTATCAATCGCCCTCTTGAGGGCCATGGGGGCGCGAAGAAGAGCTAATGGTAGCTGGAACTACGTTGGTATTTCCCCGGAGAGGGAGGGATGATGCAGCACAGCGGCCGTAGGTATTTCCCTCAGTTATGAGACCAAGGTTATCGAACTAGTAGGAGAACCAGGCAACAAAACGTAAACAGCCCCTGCACACAAATAACAACACCTCGCAACCCGACGTGTTAAAGGGGTTGTCCATCCCTTTCGGGGTACGGCACCAGAAATTGCATGTTGACGGGAGAAAGCTGTAATATTTTGAAATAATAGATCACAAATAAAATAAAGTGCAGCAAAGTATTTTTGGATTTTTGGTTTAATAGATCTGAAAATAAAAGCAAGGAAAAGGTAGATCACAAAGGCAAGTATATGAGAAATAAGACCGCAAATATGTGAGAAATAAGACCTGGGGGCCGTAGGTTTCACTAGTGGCTTCTCTCGAGAAAAATAGCAAATGATGGGTAAACAAATTACTTTTGGGCAATTGATAGAACTTCAAATAATTATGACGATATCCAGGCAATGATCATTACATAGGCATCACATCCAACATTAGTAGACCGACTCCTGCCTGCATCTACTACTATTACTCCACACATCGACCGCTATCTAGCATGCATCTAGTGTATTAAGTTCATGGAAAAACGGAGTAACGCAATAAGAACGATGACATGATGTAGGCAAGATCCATTTATCTATATGGCGGTAGATATAGATCTCGTCTTTTTATCCTTAGTAGCAACGATACATATGTGTCGGTTCCCTTTCCGTCACTGGGATCAAGCATCGTAAGAACGAACCCACTACCGGGCACCTCTTCCCATTGCAAGATAAATAGATCTAGTTGGCCAGAAAAATCCCAAATATCAGAGAAGAAATACGAGGCTATAAGAGATCATGCATAAAAGACATCAAAGAAACTCAAATATTTTCATGGATATAAAAACATTGATCTGATCATAAACTCGAAGTTCATCGATCCCAACAAACACACCGCAAAAAGAGTTACATCATATGGATCTCCAAGAGACCATTGTGTTAAGGATCAAGAGAGAGAGTGATGAAGCCATCTAGCTACTAACTACGGACCCGAAGGTCTACAAAGAACTACTCATGCATCATCGGAGAGGCACCAATGGAGGTGGTGAACCCCATCTGAGATGGTGTTTAGATTGGATCTGGTGATTCTGGACTCCGCGGCGGCTGGATGAATATTTCGTCGACTCCCCTAGGGTTTTGGGAATATTTGGATATTTATAGAGCAAAGAGGCGGTCCGGGGGGCACCCGAGGTGGGCACAACCCACCGGGGCGCACCAGGGCCTCCTGGCGCGCCCTGGTGGGTTGTGCCCCCCTCGGGGCACTCCCAGGTGCAACCAGGGCCCATCTGCTTCCTTTTGTCCCATAAAAAATCATCATAAAATTTCGTGCCATTTGGACTCCGTTTGATATTGATTTCCTGCGATGCAAAAAACATGGGAAAAACAGGAACTGGCACTGGGCACTATGTCAATAGGTTAGTACCAAAAAATGATATAAAATGATTATAAAACATGAAGATTGAAAATAAAACAACAAGGAACATCAAAAATTATAGATACGTTGGAGACATATCAGCATCCCCAAGCTTAACTCCTACTCGTCCTCTAGTAGGTAAGTGGTAAAAACAGAATTTTTGATGTGGAGTGATGTTTATCAAGTCATATAATATTTTTTTCTTTATAGCACGGACATTTGGACTTTTATGTGATTCAAAGCAATAGTCTAGTTATGACATAATAATTTAGATACTCAAGCATATCAAGAAGCAACCATGTCTTTCAAAATATCAATGCTAAAATAAGTTATCCCTAGCCCATCATGCTCAAACATTGATCCATTCATGAAACACACTCGAATATTAACTACACCCAATACTTGAGCACGATCATATTGCCTCCTAGTTGGTGTTTTTATGAGAGAAGATGGAGACTCAAATTTCAAAATAAAAATTGCATAAAGTAAAAGAAAGTCCCTCCGCAGAGGGAAGTAGGGATTTGTAGAGGTGCCAGAGCTCAAAGCGAAAATTTTGAGATAAAAACATTTTGGGAGGTGTATCCATCCCACCAACAAAAACGACTTAGAGTTCCCAATACATTCCATGCATAGATATATCATAGGCGGTTCCCAAACAGAAAATAAAATTTATTCCTTTTTCCACCATAACTTTCACTTTCCCTGGCTAACCGTATCTACGGGTGCCCTCCATACCAACACTTTCCAAGGAATTTATTATTTGACAACATAAAGTAAATTCGTTTCTTTTTGCATTTCGGGACTGGGCATCCCTAATACCTTTGCCTTACTGTCGTGCAATGACAAGTGAATAAACACTCATCTTGAGAATAACACATCTAGCATGGAAAATATTAGCCACCCCTTACCGCTCTGCGAGCGAAACAAACACACAAAAGAGAAGTTTATTTTGAAAATTAGAGATGGCCCATGCAAATTTGCTTAGAACGGCAAAATAATACCGGCATATAGGTAGACATAGTGGACTCATGTGGCAAACTGGTTTAAAGGATTTTGGATGCACAAGTAGAGGTCATACTTAGTGCAAAATGAAGGCTAGCAAAAGATTGGGAAGCGACCAACCAAGAAACAAATAATCTCATAAGCAAGCATTGAGCATAATTAACACTGAATAATGCACCACAAGTAGGATATAATTTTCATTGCATGATTATTGACTTTCATGCATGCATAGGGAATCACAAACCTTAACACCAGTATTCTTACTAGAGCACAATTACTCATCAACATAACTCACATATCACATCATCATATCTCAAAAACTATTACTAAGAATCAAGTTTATTTTGTCCAATGATCTCCATGACATTTCCTTTTTCTTTATCCTTCTTGGATATGTATCACTTTGGGACTAATTTTCATGAGTTTCTTTTCATAAGCTCAACCAAATATAAGTGAAGATCATGAGCATAACAAATTTTATTTCTCTCAAAATAATTTAAGTGGAGCAAGAGAGAATTTCTTCAAAATTTTACTAACTCTCAAACTAATCTAAGTGAAGCAAGAGAGCATTTCTTCAAAAATACTAAGTGCTACCTCTTGAGCACTACGTTGGTTTTCCCTTGAAGAGGAAAGGGTGATGCAGCAAAGTAGCATAAGTATTTCCCTCAGTTTTTGAGAACCAAAGTATCAATCCAGTAGGAGACTACACACAAGTCCCTCGTACCTACACAAAAAAATAAGAACCTCGTAACCAATGCGATAAAGGGGTTGTCAATCCCTTCACGGTCACTTAAGAGAGTGAGATCTGATAGAGATAATAATAATAAGATAAATATTTTTGGTATTTTTATGATATAGATTGAAAGTAAAGATTGCAAAATAAAATAGATGGAAACTTATATGATAAAAGATAGACCCGGGGGCCATAGGTTTCACTAGTCACTTCTCTCAAGATAGCATAAGTATTACGGTGGGTGAACAAATTACTGTCGAGCAATTGATAGAAAAGT
Source organism: Triticum aestivum (assembly GCF_018294505.1). NCBI lineage: Eukaryota > Viridiplantae > Streptophyta > Magnoliopsida > Poales > Poaceae > Triticum > Triticum aestivum. Next base: position 460,282,848 of record NC_057809.1, read on the forward strand.
GCATAATTATGAGAATATCTAGGCATGATCATGTATATAGGCATCACGTCCGCGGCAAATAGACCGAAACGATTCTGCATCTACTACTATTACTCCACACATCGACCGCTATCCAGCATGCATCTAGAGTATTAAGTTCATAAGAACAGAGTAACGCAGTAGGCAAGATGACATGATGTAGAGGGATAAACTCAAGTAATATGATATAAACCCCATCTTTTTATCCTCGATGGAAACAATACAATACGTGCCTTGCTGCCCCTGCTGTCACTGGGAAAGGACACCGCAAGATTGAACCCAAAGCTAAGCACTTCTCCCATTGCAAGAAAGATCAATCTAGTAGGCCAAACCAAACTGATAATTCGAAGAGGCTTGCAAAGATAAACAATCATACATAAAAGATTTCAGAGAATAATCAAATATTGTTCATAGATAAACTTGATCATAAACCCACATTTCATCGGATCTCGACAAACACACCGCAAAAAGAGTTAGATCAAATAAATATCCAAGAAGATCGAGGAGAACTTTGTATTGAGATCCAAAGAGAGTGAAGAAGCCATCTAGCTAATAACTATGGACCCGAAGGTCTGTGGTAAACTACTCACACATCATCGGAGAGGCTATGGTGTTGATGTAGAAGCCCTCCGTGGTCCATTCCCCCTCCGGCGGAGCTCCGGAAAAGGCCCCAAGATGGGATATCTTGGGTACATAAGGTTGCGGCAGTGGAAATAGGGTTTCGTGGTGCTCCTGGATGTTTTGGGGGTATATGGATATATATAGGAGGAAGGAGTAGGTCGTTGGAGCTGCGAAGGGCCCACGAGGGTGGGGGCGCGCCCAGGGGGGCAGGCGCACCTCCCTGCCTCGTGGCCGCCTCATTTCTTTCTTGACATCTACTCCAAGTCCCCTGGATCATGTTTGTTCCAAAAAAAACTCTCCCGAAGGATTCATTCTGTTTGGATTCCGTTTGATATTCCTTTTTTGCCAAAACACAGAAATAGGCAAAAAAGCAGCAATTTGCACCAGGCCTTGGGTTAGTAGGTTAGTCCCAAAAATAATATAAAAGTGTATAAATAAGCCCATTAACATCCAAAACAGATAATATAATAGCATGGAGCAATCAAAAGTTATAGATACATTGGAGACGTATCACTAAGCACACCGTGCTCAAAAAGATATAAGTGAAGCACTAGAGCAAGTCCTAGCTCATAAAAGATTTAAGTGAAGCATAGACAACAATTCTAACAAGTCATGACATAATTTTGGCTCTCTCAAATAGGTGTGTATAGCAAGGATTGATAACTTAAAACTCAAAATATAACAAGAAAAGACACATATCATACAAGACACTCCAAGCAAAACACATATCATGTGACGAATAAAAATATAATCTCGATTAAAATACCGATAGTTGTTGGAAGAAAGCAGGGATGCCACTCGGGGGCATCCCAAAGCTTAGTTGGTTGCTCATTCTTGGATAATAGCTTGGGATGCCGGGGCATCCCCAAGCTTAGGCTCTTACATCCTTCCTTCATCCATCGTAAGATAACCCAAAACTTGAAAACTTCAATCACACAAAACTCAACAAAGCCTTCGTGAGATCCGTTAGTATAAGAATAATAAACCACTACTATAAGTGTTGTATCAAACCAATTCATATTTTGTTTTTGTATCATATATACTGTATTCCAACTTTTCTATGGCAAAAACTCATCAAAGAAAACCATAGAGCCATCAAAATAAGCACACAACACAAAGAAAACAGAATATGTCAAAATAGAACAGTCTGTAGCAATCTGACTATTTTGAATACTTCTGTAACTCAAAAAACTCTGAAAAAATTAGGACAACCTGAGAAATTTGTATATTGATATACTACAAGTGGAATGGGTATTTTATCGCTCTTTGGTAAAAAATGAAAATTAATTCCATGAGCGCAAACTTTCTGTTTTTTTCAGCAGAATCAAACAACTATTGCCCAAGAAGATCATAAAGGCTTTACTTGGCACAAACACAAATTAAAACATAAAAAACACAACCATAACAGTAGCATAAATGTGGTAACACTCAAGAACAGGAAGCAAAAAAGCAAAAATAAATTTTATTCTTTGGGTTGCCTCCCAACAAGCGCTATAATTTTACGCCCTTAGCTAGGCATAAAGCAAGGATCTAAGTTTTGTCATCCTTGTTCCTTGAAAAGAAAAGAGAAAAATTTCTATAAATGGCATTTAGTTTTCTATCTTGTGAAAGCACATGGCCATTGATAGCGGAAGAAAGATTAAGCACGTTGCAAAAATTCATATCTAAACCAGCCTTCATCTCTTTAATTATTTCATTTCAATAAAAGCACATAAGAGTAGTTGATTCAACATTTTCTCCTTTGGGGTGCCCAAATATGGCTTTCATCTTCTCATAAGTATCTGATACGTCTCCAACGTATCTATAATTTTTTATTGCTCCATGCTATGTTATCTACTGTTTTGGGCAATATTGGGCTTTACTATCCACTTTTATATTATTTTTGGGACTAGCCTATTAACCGGAGGCCCAGTCCAGAATTGCTGTTTTTTTTGCCTATTTTAGTGTTTCGAAGAAAAGGAATATCAAACGGAGTCGAAACGGAATGAAATCAACAGGAGAAGTTATTTTTGAAAGGAAAGCTACCGGATGGACTTGGACCCCCATGTCAGGAGCCAAGGGAGGTGCTCACGAGGGTGGGGGGCGCGCCCCCCTAGGGCGCACCCCCTACCTCGTGGGGCCCCCAAAGCTCCACCGACGTACTTCCTGCACCCATATATACTCACTACCCTAAAACTTCCAGAACAGATAATAGATCGGGAGTTCCGCCTCCAGAAGCCTCCGTAGCCACCGAAAACCAATCTAGACCCATTTCGGCACCCTGCCGGAGGGGGAAATCCTTCTCTGGTGTCCATCTTCATCATCCCGGTGCTCTCCATGATGAGGAGGGAGTAGTTCTCCCTTGGGGCTGAGGGTATGTACCAGTAGCTATGTGTTTGATCTCTCTCTCTCTCGTGTTCTTGAGGTGATACGATCTTGATGTATCGCGAGCTTTGCTATTATATTTGGATCCTATGATGTTTTCTCCCCCCTCTACTCTCTTGTAATGAATTGAGTTTTCCCTTTGAAGTTATCTTATCGGATTGAGTCTTTAAAGATTTGAGAACACTTGATGTATGTCTTGCCGTGCGTATCTGTGGTGACAATGTGATACCACGTGATTCACTTGATGTATGTTTTGGTGATCAACTTGCGGGTTCCGCCCATGAACCTATGCATAGGGTTTGGCACACGTTTTCGTCGTGATTCTCCGGTAGAAACTTTGGGGCACTCTTTGAGGTTCTATGTGTTGGTTGAATAGATGAATCTGAGATTGTGTGATGCATATCGTATAATCATACCCACGGATACTTGAGGTGACATTGGAGTATTGTAACGCCCTCGATGCGACTATATCTCCCACGTGTCGAGGCACGACTTAGAGGTACAATCGCATTGAAGGCATATGTCGCAAGTGAGGTAGTCTTCACACAACCCATGTAATACATAAGGGAAAGAGATACATAGTTGGCTTACAATCGCCACTTCACACAATTACATAAATAAACATTACATCAATCAAATACACTCATGGTCCGACTACGGAACCAAAATAAAAGAAGAACCCCAAATGCGACAAAGGTCCACGATCGACCCCAACTGGGCTCCACTACTGATCAACTAGAACGAAACAGCACAAAGGACAAGATCTTCATCGAGCTCCTCCTGAGCTTGGTTGCGTCATCTGCTCGGTCTCATCGGCACCTGCAAACTGGTTTTGGAAGTATCTGTGAGCCACAGGGACTCAGCAATCTCGCACCCTCGCGATCAAGACTATTTAAGCTTATGGGTAAGGTAAAGGTATGAGGTGGAGCTGCAGCAAGCGACTAGCATATATGGTGGCTATCATACGCAAATGAGAGCGAGAAGAGAAGGCAGAGCACGGTCGATAAAAGTATGATCAAGAAGTGATCCTATAACAACCTACGTCAAGCATAACTCCAACAACCGTGTTCACTTCCCGGACTCCGCCGGAAAGAGACCATCACGGTTACACACGCTGTTGATTCATTTTAATTAAGGTCAAGTTCAGGTTATCTACAACCGGACATTAACAAATTCCCATCTGCCCATAACCGCGGGCACGGCTTTCGAAAGTTCAAATCCCTGCAGGGGTGTCCCAACTTAGCCCATGACAAGCTCTCACGGTCAACGAAGGAATAGACCTCCTCCCGAGACATTCCGATCAGACTCGGTATCCCGGTACTCCAAGACATCCTCGACAATGGTAAAACAAGTCCAGCAAGACCGCCCGATGCGCCGACATCCTGATAGGAGCTGCACATATCTCGTTCTCAGGGCAACACCGGATGAACACTACGTACAGCTAAAACCAGCCCTCAAGTTTCCCCGAGGTGGCGCCGCAAGTGGCTCTAGCTCGGACCAACACTTAGACAAGCACTGGCCCGGGGGGGGGGGTTAAAATAAAGATGACCCTCGGGATGCGCGACTCCCAAGGGGAAAAGGCTAGGAGGCGAATGATAAAACCAAGGTTGGGCCTTGCTGGAGGAGTTTTATTCAAAGCGAACTGTCAAGGGGTTCCCATTATAACCCAACCGCGTAAGGAACGCAAAATCCGGGAACATAACACCGATATGACGGAAACTAGGGCGGCAAGAGTGGAACAAAACACCAGGCATAAGGCCGAGCCTTCCACCCTTTACCAAGTATATAGATGCATTAATTAAATAAGATATATTGTGATATCCCAACAGGTAAACATGCTCCAAAAAGAAAACAACATCTCCATGTTCCAACAAAGAACAAACTTCAATCTTCACCTGCAACTAACAACGCTATAAGAGGGGCTGAGCAAAGCGGTAACATAGCCAATCAACGGTTTGCTAGGACATGGTGGGTTAGAGGTTTGACATGGCAACTGGGAGGCTGACAAGCAAATGGTAGGCATCGTAGCATTGACATGGCAAAGAACGAGCAAACTAGCATAGCAAAGATAGTAGTGATTTCAAGGGTATGATCATCTTTCCTGAGATCCCGCAAGGAAGAAGAACGAGTCCATGAAGAAGACAAACGGACGTAGTCGAACGGATCCTCACAAGCTCGACGTTAACGGAACCAACCCGAGGAAGCAACACCGAAAAGAAGCAAACAATCATGGTAAACAACCATCACATAAACATGGCATGATGCACAATCAAGTATGATGCATGTCCGGTTTAATGAAGCATGGCATGGCGAGGTGCACAAGCAAACCTACAACTTAAATGAAGCTCAATATGCATCGGGGTGCATATTGACAAAACACCACATCAATTATTTAGTTCTCTCTCGTTTATGTGCCCAACAATATTAAATGTTGTTAAACATGGCAAGAGAGTGAAGCAAAGTAAAACTACCTATCTAGTCAAGGTTAAATGAGGCCGGAAGCAACGAACAACAATTCCGGAAACTCCTCATGAGCATATATTAGGTTCGGTCCTGTTCTGCCCTAAACATTATTTTAGAGTTGTTAAACATGCAAAGTAAGGCCGCCATGTTAAACTAGGAAAAATTCTACCCCATTTACATATAAAGATTATTTAAATCCGATCTATGGTTATTTGGTTATGAATTAAATCATTTTAACATGGCATAGGAGCAAATTAATGCAAACAACATTTTTAACCTTTTGAACATAGATGAAAGTTGGATATTATTAATCTACACAAAATTCTGAGCAAGTTTCATATATAAAACATTTTAATCCAATGCACGGTTAGTGAGTTATTAGATGCATGAACTAGGAGGACTAAACTGCAAAACTGGCAATCCCTGGATAAATGGGCAAAATCGCTCCGCAGAAAAAAAACATGAATCGGGCCGAATCTGGGCAAGCCCAACAGCAGAAGGAAAAAAAATGGGGCGCTGGGTGCTCTCTCACCACGGGCTTCGGCCCGGCTGGAGGGGAAGCAGGCCGAGGCGGGGGCGGCGTGCTGGGCCGGATGGAGCTGGCCTGGGAGGCCAAGGCGGCGCTGGGCCTTGGCGCCTGCGACTGGAGAGGAGGCCTGGCGCTAGTTGCGGGAAGCTGGGCCGGCGATGCTGGGCCTTGGAGCTTTGGCCCATGCGGGGAGGAGGCGGAGGCGCTCGTCTCCCTCGATCCCGATGGGATCCCAGGAGGCAAGGGCGGCGGCGCCCGAGGTCAACGGCGAGGCGGCAGCAGCGGCTTGCCATCGGGGAGGAGCAGAGGAGGCCCCTGAGGTGCGGATCCGGACGGGATCCGTCCGTTTCCGGCCGCGGTGGTGAAGATCCGGCGACGGAGGCAGCGAGGCGGCGAGAGTCGGCGCCGGCGACGAGGCTCGGAGGCGGCGGCGGAGGAAGACTCGGGCGGCGGCGGATCTGAGTGTCGGCGGAGAGACTCGGGCGGCGGCGACAGATTGGGCTCCGCGGGTCCGATCCGGGCCCGACGGGCCTGGCGCGGTGGAGGAGGAGAGAGAGGACGGCGGCGCTGACGTGGCACGCCGTGGTTGGTCGCGGCGGGCGGCGCGGACATGTCCGGCGCGGAAAGAAACGTCCGGCGGCGCGGATCTGAGAATTTTTAGGGTTAGGGGAAGAATGAACCGCGAATTTCGGAGGGGGGTGTATATATAGGCATAGAGGGAGCTAGGAGAGTCCAAATGAGGTGCGGTTTTCGGCCACGCGATCGTGATGGAACGACCGAGATGATGGAGCAGAGTTAGGCGGGTTTTGGGCCAAATTGGAAGGGTGTTGAGCTGCAACACACACGAGGCCTTCTCGGTCCCTCGGTTAACCGTTGGAGTATCAAACGAAGTCCAAATGATACGAAACTTGACAGGCGGTCTACCGGTAGTAAACCAAGACTGCATGGCAAGTCTCGGTCCAATACGGAAATGTTTAATCCCCACACACAAAAGAAAGCTCGAAATGACCACCGGAGGAGAACGAAGCGCTGGAATGCAAAACGGACAATGGGGAAAATGCTCGGATGCATGAGACGAACATGTATGCAGATGAAATGCGCATGATGACATGATATGCAATGCATGACACACAAGCAATGACAAGGCAACACCAGCGAATAACTGAACGACACCTGTCACATCGGTCTCGGGGCGTTACAAGTATCTAGGTGGCATTAGGGTTTTGGTTGATTTGTGTCTTAAGGTGTTATTCTAGTACGGACTCTAGTGCTGTTTGTGACACTTATAGGAATAGCCCAACGGATTGATTGGAAAGAATAACTTTGAGGTGGTTTCGTACCCTACCATAATCTCTTCGTTCGTTCTCCGCTATTAGTGACTTTGGAGTGACTCTTTGTTGCATGTTAAGGGATAGTTATATGATCCAACTATGTTATTATTGTTGAGAGAACTTGCACTAGTGAAAGTATGAACCCTAGGCCTTGTTTCCTATTATTGCAATACCGTTTACACTCACTTTTATCACTTGCTACCTTGCTGTTTTTATATTTTCAGATTACAAATACCTTTATCTACCATCCATATACCACTTGTATCACCATCTCTTCGCCGAACTAGTGCACCTATACAATTTACCATTGTATTGGGTGTGTTGGGGACACAAGAGACTCTTTGTTATTTGGTTGCAGGGTTGCTTGAGAGAGACCATCTTCATCCTACGCCTCCTACGGATTGATAAACCTTAGGTCATCCACTTGAGGGAAATTTGCTACTATCCTACAAAGCTCTGCACTTGGAGGCCCAACAAAGTCTACAAGAAGAAGGTTGTGTAGTAGACATCAAGCTCTTTTCTGGCGCCGTTGCCGGGGAGGTTTGCGCTTGAAGGTATATCTTTAGATCTTGCAATCGAGTCTTTTAGTTTCTTGTTTTATCACTAGTTTAGTTTATAAAAGAAAACAATAAAAAATGGAATTGAGTTTGTCTCATACACTTCATCTTTTTAATATCTTTCGTGAGTATGATGGAAAGGAAAATTGTGCCAAAGTGTTAGAAGAAGAATGCATTTAAATGTTTGGCACTAAATCTTTGAATGATGAGCATGATTGCAATGTTGTTAGTACGAATTCCTTTAATATCCATGGTGCTAATGATATGCAAAGCCACAAGCTTGGGGAAGCTATGTTTGATGAAGATTATATTTTTTGTCCCCCAAGTTTTGATGAGAAAATTTATTATGATAAAAGCATGCCTCCTATTTATGATGATTATATTTATCAAAGTGGATTTGGAGAGGTCATGACTTTATTTTGTGATGAATCCACTATTCCGGAAGAGGTTCCAATTGATTATGAGAACAAAGTTGCTATCTATGATGATTATTGTGATGACTTGTATGTTATAAATAATAATGATATCCATGAAACTTGTCATCATGATTTTAGTTTTCAATTCGATTATGCCTCACATGATAATTATTTTGTTGAGTTTGCTCCCACTATTATTCATGAGAAGAATTTTGTTTATGTGGAGAGTAATAAAATTTCTATGCTTGTAGATCATGAAAAGAATGCTTTAGGTGCTGGTTATATTGTTGAATTCATTCATGATGCCACTGAAAATTATTATGAGGGAGGAATATATACTTGTAGGAATTGCAATAATATCAAGTTTCCCCTCTATGTGCTTAAAATTTTGAAGTTATGCTTGTTTCATCTTCCTATGCAAGTTGATTCTTGTTCCCACAAGTTGTTTGATCACAAAATACCTATGCATAGGAAGTGTTTTAGACTTAAATGTGCTAGCCATATTCTTCATGATGCCCTCTTTATGTTACAATTCTTATCTTTTATGTGAGCATCATTGAAATCATCATGCCTAGCTAGGGGCGTTAAACGATAGCGCTTGTTGGGAGGCCACCCAATTTTATTTTAGTTCCTTGCTTTTTGTTCCTGTTTACTAATAAATAATTCATTTAGACTCTTTTTAGATGTGGTTTTATGCTTTTAATTAGTGTTTGTACCAAGTAGAACCTTTGGGAAAGTCTTGTTGATCTTGCTGTAAAAAACAGAAACTTTAGCGCTCACGTGAATTGCTGCCATTTTTTATTGAAGAGTGATATTTAGTTAATTCTTTTTGAATATGATTAATAGATAAATTTCTCAGGTCCAGAAATTTATTTAAGAATTTTATGAGTACCCGAAGTATACGTTTGATCCATATTACTACAGACTGTTCTGCGTTTGACAGATTCTGTTTTTCATGTGTTGTTTACTTATTTTGATGAATCTATGGCTAGTAAAATAGTTTATAAACCATAGAGAAGTTGGAATACAGTAGTTTTAACACCAATATAAATAAATAATGAGTTCATTACAGTACCTTGAAGTGGTGATTTATTTTCTTATACTAACGAAGCTTACGAGTTTTCTGTTAAGTTTTGTGTTGTGAAGTTTTCAAGTTTTGGGTAAGGATTCGATGGACTATGGAATAAGGAGTGGCAAGAGCCTAAGCTTTGGGATGACCAAGGCACCCAAGGTAATATTCAATGACAACCAAAAGCCTAAGCTTGGGGATGCCCCGGAAGGCATCCCCTCTTTCGTCTTCATTCATCGGTAACTTTACTTGGAGCTATATTTTTATTTGCCACATGATATGTGTTTTGCTTGGAGCATCAATTTATTTTGTTAGGATTTGATTGCTGTTATTTATAACAATGTTTTGCATCTTTTATTCTAATAAAAGTGGCATTTATAGTCTTTACTATGCCTATGTTACAAGTCCACATGTTGCTGTTTGAAAACAGAAAGTTTACCGCTGTTGCAATAATTCCCTAGAAAAGTCAGAATGTGATAAAATGTTGAAACCTTTTGCATATTAAGCTCTGATAAATTTACTACAGTGGGAATTTTCTTTCATAATTTTTGGAGCTAGGGAAGTATGGATGTTGCTGAATTCTTTAGAGACTGTCCTGTTTAGGCAGATTGCTGTTATGTTTGCATTGTTTGCATATGTTTGCTTCTTTAATGATTCTATTTGAGGATAGGACTATTAAATATGCAGAGGCATTTAGTATGCAATGTTGAATAATAATTTTAGTGATTTGCTACAGTAGAGTATGATAAGGTTTTTTCAATGGTTTATACTAACTTATCTCACGAGTCCTTGTTGAGTTTTGTGTGGATGAAGCTTTTGAGATTTAGGGAGACCGTGATATGAGAGGAATTAAGGAGACACAAAAGATCAATATTGGGGATGCCCAAGGCATCCCAAGATAATATTTCAAGAAGTCTCAAGCATCTAAGCTTGGGGATGCCCCGGTTGGCATCCCACCTTTCTTCAACAACTATCGGTTAGTTTCGGTTGATCCTAAGTTTTTGCTTCTTCACATGATGTTTGCCATTCTTAGAATGTCATTTTATTTTGCTTTGCTTGCTGTTTGAATAAAATACCAATATATGAAATTATTAAATGTTAGAGAGTCCTCACATAGTTGCATAATTATTCAACTACTCATTGATCTTCACTTATATCTTTCGGAGTAGTTTGTCATTTGCTCTAGTGCTTCACTTATATCTTTTAGATCATGGTGGTAGTTTTATTTTGAAGAAATAGATGAACTCTCATGCTTCACTTAGATTATTTTGAGAGTCTTAATAGCATGGTAATTTGCTTAAAATCCTAATATGCTAGGTATTCAATAATAATAAAACTTTCTTATGAGTGTGTTGAATACTAAGAGAAGTTTGATGCTTGATGATTGTTTTGAGATATGGGGGTAATAATATCAAAGTCGTGCTAGTTGAGTAGTTGTGAAATTGAGAAATGCTTGTGCTGAAGTTTGCAAGTCCCGTAGCATGCACGTATGGTAAATGTTGTGTAACAAATTTGAAACATGAGGTGTTATTTGATTGTCCTCCTTATGAGTGGCGGTCGGGGACGAGCGACGGTCTTTTCCTACCAATCTATCCCCCTAGGAGCATGCGCATTGTGCCGAGGTTTTTGATGACTTGTAGATTTTTGCAATAAGTATGTGAGTTCTTTATGACTAATGTTGAGTCCATGGATTATACACACTCTCACCCTTCCATCCTTGCTAGCCTCTTCGGTACCGTGCATTGCCCTTTCTCACATTGAGAGTTGGCGCAAACTTCGCCGGTGCATCCAAACCCCGTGATATGATACACTCTTTCACACATAAACCTCCTTATATCTTCCTCCAAACAGCCACCATACCTGTTGGAAATATGCCCTAGAGGCAATAATAAAAGTATTATTATTATATTTCCTTGGTCATGATAATTGTCTTTTATTCATGCTATAACTGTATTATCCGGAAATCGTAATACACGTGTGAATACATAGACCACAATATGTCCCTAGTGAGCCTCTAGTTGACTAGCTCGTTGTGATCAACAGATAGTCATGGTTTCCTGGCTATGGACATTGGATGTCGTTGATAACGGGATCACATCATTAGGAGAATGATGTGATGGACAAGACCCAATCCTAAGACTAGCACAAAAGATCGTGTAGTTCATTTGCTAGAGCTTTGCCAATGTCAAGTATCTCTTCCTTCGACCATGAGAGCGTGTAACTCCTGGATACCGTAGGAGTGCTTTGGGTGTATCAAACGTCACAACGTAACTGGGTGACTATAAAGGTGCACTACAGGTATCTCCGAAAGTATCTATTGTTTTATGCGGATCGAGACTGGGATTTGTCACTCCGTGTAAACGGAGAGGTATCTCTGGGCCCACTCGGTAGGACATCATCATATGCGCAATGTGACCAAGGAGTTGATCACGGGATGATGTGTTACGGAACGAGTAAAGTGACTTGCCGGTAACGAGATTGAACAAGGTATTGGATACCGACGATCGAATCTCGGGCAAGTAACATACCGATAGACAAAGGGAATTGAATACGGGATTGATTAAGTCCTTGACATCGTGGTTCATCCGATGAGATCATCATGGAACATGTGGGAGCCATCATGGGTATCCAGATCCCGCTGTTGGTTATTGACCGGAGAACGTCTCGGTCATGTCTACATGTCTCCCGAACCCGTAGGGTCTACACACTTAAGGTTCGATGACGCTAGGGTTATAAAGGAAGTTTGTATGTGGTTACCGAATGTTGTTCGGAGTCCCGGATGAGACCCCGGACGTCACGAGGAGTTCCGGAATGGTCCATAGGTAAAGATTTATATATGGGAAGTCCTATTTTGGCCACCGGAAAATGTTTGGGATTTTTCGGTATTGTACCGGGAAGGTTCTAGAAGGTTCCGGAGTGGGGCCCACCTGCATGGGGGGACCCACATGGACGTGGGTAGTGGGGGCAAGGCCCCACACCCCTGGTCAAGGCGCACCAAGATCCCCCCTTAGAAGGAATAAGATCATATCCCAAAGGGATAAGATCAAGATCCCTAAAAAGGGGGGATAACAATCGGTGGGGAAGGAAATAATGAGATTTCTTTCCTCCCACCTTGGCCAACGCCCCAATGGACTTGGAGGGCAAGAAACCAGCCCCTCCACCCCTATATATAGTGGGGAGGCGCATGGGAGCTATACACGAAGTTCTGGCGCAGCCCTCCCCCTCTCACAAGTACTCCTCCTCTCCCGCGGTGCTTGGCGAAGCCCTGCAGGATTGCCACGCTCCTCCACCACCACCACGCCGTTGTGCTGCTGCTGGATGGAGTCTTCCTCAACCTCTCCCTCTCTCCTTGCTGGATCAAGGCTTGGGAGACGTCACCGGGCTGTATGTGTGTTGAACGCGGAGGTGCCGTGCGTTCGGCACTTGATCATCGGTGATTTGAATCACGACGAGTACGACTCCATCAACCCCGTTCACTTGAACGCTTCCGCTTAGCGATCTACAAGGGTATGTAGATGCACTCTCCTTCTACTCGTAGCTGGTTTCTCCATAGATAGATCTTGGTGACACGTAGGAAAATTTTGAATTTCTGCTACGTTCCCCAACAGTGGCATCATGAGCTAGGTCTATTGCGTAGATTCTTTGCACGAGTAGAACACAAAGTAGTTGTGGGCGTTGATGTTGTTCAATATGCTTACCGTTACTAGTCCAATCTTGTTTCGACGGTATTGTGGGATGAAGCGGCCCGGACCGACCTTACACGTACTCTTACGTGAGACAGGTTCCACCGATTGACATGCACTTGGTGCATAAGGTGGCTAGCGGGTGCCAGTCTCTCCCACTTTAGTCGGAACGGATTCGATGAAAAGGGTCCTTATGAAGGGTAAATAGCAATTGGCATATCACGTTGTGGTTTTGCGTAGGTAAGAAACGTTCTTGCTAGAAACCCATAGCAGCCACGTAAAACATGCAACAACAATTAGAGGACGTCTAACTTGTTTTTGCAGGGTATGCTATGTGATGTGATATGGCCAAGAAGAATGTGATGAATGATATGTGATGTATGAGATTGATCATGTTCTTGTAATAGGATTCACGACTTGCATGTCGATGAGTATGACAACCGGCAGGAGCCATAGGAGTTGTCTTAATTTATTGTATGACCTGCGTGTCATTGAACAACGCCATGTAACTTACTTTACTTTATTGCTAAACACGTTAGCCATAGAAGTAGAAGTAGTCGTTGGCGTGACAACTTCATGAAGACACGATGATGGAGATCATGATGATGGAGATCATGGTGTCAAGCCGGTGACAAGATGATCATGGAGCCCCGAAGATGAAGATCAATGGAGCTATATGATATTGGCCATATCATGTCACAACTATATAATTGCATGTGATGTTTATTATGATTATGCATCTTGTTTACTTAGGACGACGGTAGTAAATAAGATGATCCCTTACAAAATTTCAAGAAGTGTTCTCCCCTAACTGTGCACCGTTGCTACAGTTCGTCGCTTCTAAGCACCACGTGATGATCGGGTGTGATGGATTCTTACGTTCACATACAACGGGTGTAAGACAGTTTTACACAGCGAGAACACTTAGGGTTAACTTGACGAGCCTAGCATGTACAGACATGGCCTCGGAACAGGGAGACTGAAAGGTCGAGCATGAGTCGTATAGTAGATACGATCAACATGAAGATGTTCACCGATGATGACTAGTCCGTCTCACGTGATTATCGGACACGGCCTAGTTGACTCGGATCATGTAATCACTTAGATGACCAGAGGGATGTCTATCTGAGTGGGAGTTCATAAGATGAACTTAATTATCCTGAACATAGTCAAAAGACCTTTTGCAAATTATGTCGTAGCTCGCGCTTTAGTTCTACTGTTTTAGATATGTTCCTAGAGAAAATATAGTTGAAAGTTGATAGTAGCGATTATGCGAACAGTAGAAAGCTTATGTCCTTAATGCACTGCTCAGTGTGCTGAACCCCAAACGTCGTTTGTGGATGTTTTGAACATCGAACATACACGTTTTGATAACTACGTGATAGTTCAGTTAAATGGTTTAAGTAGAGGCACCAAAGACGTTTTCGAAACATCGCGGAACATATGAGATGTTTCGAGGGCTGAAATTGGGATTTCAGGCTCGTGCTCACGTCAAGAGGTATAAGACCTCCGACGATTCTCTTAGCCTGCAAACTAAGGGAGAAAATCTCAATCGTTGAGCTTGTGCTCAGATTGTCTGAGTGCAACAATCACTTGAATTGAGTGGGAGTTGATCTTCCAAATGAGATAGTGATGTTTCTCCAAAGTCATTGCCACCGAGCTGCTAGAGCTTCGTGATGAACTATAACATATCAGGGATAAATAAGATGATCCTTGAGGTATTCACGATGTTTGACACCGCGAAAGTAGAAATCAAGAAGGAGCATCAATTGTTGATGGTTGGTGAAACCACTAGTTTCAAGAAGGGCAAGGGCAAGAAGGGATACTTCATGAAATGGCAAATCAGCTGCTGCTCCAGTGAAGAAACCCAAGGTTGAACCCAAACCCGAGACTAAGTGCTTCTATAATAAGGGGAACAGTCACTAGAGCAGAATTACCCTAGATACTTGGTAGATGAGAAGGCTGGCAAGGTCGATAGAAGTATATTGGATATACATTATGTTAATGTGTACTTTACTAGTACTCCTAGTAGCACCAGGGTATAAGATACCGGTTCGGTTGCTAAGTGTTAGTAACTCGAAATAAAAGCTACGGCATAAACGGAGACTAGCTAAAGGTGAGCTGACGATATGTGTTGGAAGTGTTTCCAATGTTGATATGATCAAGCATCGCACGCTCCCTCTACCATCAAGATTTGGTGTTTGCGTTGAGCATAGACATGATTGGATTATGTCTATCGCAATACGGTTATTCATTTAAAGAGAATAATGGTTACTCTATTTATTTGAATAATACCTTCAATGGTCTTGCACCTAAAATGAATGGTTTATTGAATCTCGATCGTAGTGATACACATTTTCATGCCAAAAGATATAAGATAGTAATGATAGTACCACTTACTTGTGGCACTGCCATGTAAGTCATAATGGTATAAAACGCATGAAGAAGCTCCATGTTGATGGATCTTTGGACTCACTCGTTTTTGAAAAGTTTGAGACATGCGAACCATGTGTATTGGTGTATATGCATGAAGAAACTCCATGCAAATGGACCGTTTGGACTCACTTGATTTTGAATCACTTGAGATATGCAAATCATACCACATGGGCAAGATGACTGAAAAGCCTCGTTTTCAGTAAGATGGAACAAGATAGCAACTTGTTGGAAGTAACACATTTTGATGTGTCCAATCCAATGAGTGCTGAGGCATGCAGTGAATATCATTATGATCTTACTTCACAGATGATTCGAGTAGATGTTGAGAATATTTACTTGATGAAACACAAGTCTGAATTATTGAATGGTTCAAGTAATTTCAGAGTGAAGTAGAAGATCATTGTGACAAGAGGATAAAATGTCTATGATATGATCATAGAGATGAATATCTGAGTTACGAGTTTTGGCACACAATTAAGACATTGTGGAAATTGTTTCGCAATTAATACCGCCTGGAACACCATAGTGTGATGGTGTGTCCGAACATCATAGTTGCACCCTATTGGATATGGTGCGTACCATGATGTCTCTTATCGAATTACCACTATTGTCCATGGGTTAGGCATTAGAGACAACCACATTCACTTTAAATAGGGCACCACGTGATTCCGTTGATATGACACCGTATGAATTATGGTTTAGAGAAACCTAAGTTGTCGTTTCTTAAAAGTTTGGGGCTGCGACACTTATATGAAAAAGTTTCAGGTTGATAAGCTCGAACCCAAAGCGGATAAAATGCATCTTCATAGGAAAACCAAAACAGTTGGGTATACCTCCTAATTCAGATCCGAAAGCAATATGGATTGTTTCTTGAATCGGGTCCTTTCTCGAGGAAAAGTTTCTCTCGAAAGAATTGAGTGGGAGGATGGTGGAGACTTGATGAGGTTATTGAACCATCACTTCAACCAGTGTGTAGCAGGGCACAGGAAGTTGTTCCCGTGGCACCTACACCAATTGAAGTGGAAGCTTATGATAGTGATCATGAAACTTCAGATCAAGTCACTCCCAAACCTCGTAGGATGACAAGGATGCGTACTACTTGGTACGTAATCCTGTCTTGGAAGTCATGTTGCTAGACAACAATGAGCCTACGAGCTATGGAGAAGCGATGGTGGACCCGGATTCCGATAAATGGCTTGAGGCCATAAAATCCGAGAGAGGATCCATGTATGAAAACAAAGTGTAGACTTTGGCAGAACGGCTCGATGGTCGTAAGGCTAATGAGTACAGATGGATTTCAAAAGGAAGACGGACAATGATGGTAAATGTCACCATTAAGAAAGCTCGACTTGTCGTTAAGATGTTTTCGGACAAGTTCAAGGAGTTGACTACGATGAGATTTTCTCACTCGTAGCGATGCTAAGAGTCTGTTGGAATTATATTAGCGATTACTGCATTATTTATGAAATCTTGCAGATAGGATGTCAAAACATTGTTTCCTCGACGATTTTAATGAGGAAAGGTTGTATGTGATACAACCGGAAGGTTTTGTCAATCCCGAAAGATGCTAATAAGTATGCAAAGCTCCAGCAATCCTTCTAAGGACTGGAGTGAGCATCTCGGAGTTGGAATGTATGCTTTGATGATGATCAAAAATTTTGGGTTTGTACAAAGTTTATGAGAAACTTGTATTTCCAAAGAAGTGAGTGGGAGCACTATAGAATTTCTGATGAGTATATGTTGTTGACATATTGTTGATCAGAAATGACGTAGAATTTCTGGAAAGCATATAGGGTTATTTTGAAAGTGTTTTTCAATGGAAAGCCTGGATTAAGCTACTTGAACATTGAGCATCAAGATCTATAAGGATAGATCAAAATGCTTAATAATACTTTCAAATGAGCACATACCTTGACATGATCTTGAAGGTGTTCAAGATGGACCAGTCAAAGAAGGAGTTCTTGCCTGAGTTGTAAGGTACGAAGTTAAGACTTAAAGCTCGACCACGGCAGAATAGAGAGAAAGGACGAAGGTCGTCCCCTATGCTTAAGACGTAGGCTCTTCAGTATGCTATGCTGTGTACCGCACCTGAAGTGTGCCTTGCCATGAGTCAGTCAAGGGGTACAAGAGTGATCCAAGAATGGCTCACAGGACAGCGGTCAAAGTTATCCTTAGTAACTAGTGGACTAAGGAATTTTCTCGATTATGGAGGTGGTAAAAGAGTTCGTCGTAAAGGTTACGACGATGCAAGCTTGACACCTATCCGGATAGCTCTGAGTAGAGAGACCGGATACATATAATGGAGCAATAATTTAGAATAGCTCCAAGTAGAACAGTTGTTTGGAATAGCTCCAAATAGAGCGTGGTAGCTGCATCTAGGAGATGACATAGAGATTTGTAAAGCACACACGGATCTGAAAGGTTCAGACCCGTTGACTAAAACCTCTCTCACAAGCAACATGATCAAACATAAAACTCATTGAGTGTTAATCACATAGTGATGTGAACTAGACTACTGACTCTAGTAAACTCTTGGGTATTAGTCACATGGCGATGTGACCTGTGAGTGTTAATCACATGGCGATGTGAACTAGGATTATTGACTCTAGTGCAAGTGGGAGACTGTTGGAAATATGCCCTAGAGGCAATAATAAAAGTATTATTATTATATTTCCTTGTTCATGATAATTGTCTTTTATTCATGCTATAACTGTATTATCCGGAAATCGTAATACACGTGTGAATACATAGACCACAATATGTCCCTAGTGAGCCTCTAGTTGACTAGCTCGTTGTGATCAACAGATAGTCATGGTTTCCTGGCTATGGACATTGGATGTCGTTGATAACGGGATCACATCATTAGGAGAATGATGTGATGGACAAGACCCAATCCTAAGACTAGCACAAAAGATCGTGTAGTTCATTTGCTAGAGCTTTGCCAATGTCAAGTATCTCTTCCTTCGACCATGAGAGCGTGTAACTCCTGGATACCGTAGGAGTGCTTTGGGTGTATCAAACGTCACAACGTAACTGGGTGACTATAAAGGTGCACTACAGGTATCTCCGAAAGTATCTATTGTTTTATGCGGATCGAGACTGGGATTTGTCACTCCGTGTAAACGGAGAGGTATCTCTGGGCCCACTCGGTAGGACATCATCATATGCGCAATGTGACCAAGGAGTTGATCACGGGATGATGTGTTACGGAACGAGTAAAGTGACTTGCCGGTAACGAGATTGAACAAGGTATTGGATACCGACGATCGAATCTCGGGCAAGTAACATACCGATAGACAAAGGGAATTGAATACGGGATTGATTAAGTCCTTGACATCGTGGTTCATCCGATGAGATCATCGTGGAACATGTGGGAGCCATCATGGGTATCCAGATCCCGTTGTTGGTTATTGACCGGAGAACGTCTCGGTCATGTCTACATGTCTCCCGAACCCGTAGGGTCTACACACTTAAGGTTCGATGACGCTAGGGTTATAAAGGAAGTTTGTATGTGGTTACCGAATGTTGTTCGGAGTCCCGGATGAGATCCCGGACGTCACGAGGAGTTCCGGAATGGTCCGGAGGTAAAGATTTATATATGGGAAGTCCTATTTTGGCCCCCGGAAAATGTTCGGGATTTTTCGGTATTGTACCGGGAAGGTTCTAGAAGGTTCCGGAGTGGGGCCCACCTGCATGGGGGACCCACATGGACGTGGGTAGTGGGGGCAAGGCCCCACACCCCTGGTCAAGGCGCACCAAGATCCCCCCTTAGAAGGAATAAGATCATATCCCAAAGGGATAAGATCAAGATCCCTAAAAAGGGGGGATAACAATCGGTGGGGAAGGAAATAATGAGATTTCTTTCCTCCCACCTTGGCCAACGCCCCAATGGACTTGGAGGGCAAGAAACCAGCCCCTCCACCCCTATATATAGTGGGGAGGCGCATGGGAGCTATACACGATGTTCTGGTGCAGCCCTCCCCCTCTCACAAGTACTCCTCCTCTCCCGCGGTGCTTGGCGAAGCCCTGCAGGATTGCCACGCTCCTCCACCACCACCACGCCGTTGTGCTGCTGCTGGATGGAGTCTTCCTCAACCTCTCCCTCTCTCCTTGCTGGATCAAGGCTTGGGAGACGTCACCGGGCTGTATGTGTGTTGAACGCGGAGGTGCCGTGCGTTCGGCACTTGATCATCGGTGATTTGAATCACGACGAGTACGACTCCATCAACCCCGTTCACTTGAACGCTTCCGCTTAGCGATCTACAAGGGTATGTAGATGCACTCTCCTTCTACTCGTAGCTGGTTTCTCCATAGATAGATCTTGGTGACACGTAGGAAAATTTTGAATTTCTGCTACGTTCCCCAACAATACCTACCTATTATGGCATTTCCATAGCCATTTCGAGATATATTGCCATGTAACTTTCCATCATTCCGTTCATCATGACACATTCATCATTGTCATATTGCTTGCATGATCATGTAGTTGACATCGTATTTGTGGCAAATCCACCATTCATAATTTTTCATACATGTCACTCTTGATTCATTGCATATCCCGGTACACCGCCGGAGGCATTCATATAGAGTCATACTTTGTTCTAGTATCGAGTTGTAATCACTGAGTTGTAAAAAAATAGAAGTGTGATGATCATCATTATTAGAGCATTGTCCCAAGTGAGGAATGAAAAAAAAGAGAGAGAAAGGCCATAAAAAAGAGAAGGCCCAAAAAAATGAGAGAAAAAGAGAGAAGGGACAATGTTACTATCCTTTTACCACACTTGTGCTTCAAAGTAGCACCATGATCTTCATAGTAGAGAGTCTCTCATGTTATCACTCTCATATACTAGTGGGAATTTTTCATTATAGAACTTGGCTTGTATATTCCAACAATGGGCCTCCTCAAGTGCCCTAGGTCTCCGTGAGCAAGCAAGTTGGATGCACACCCACTAGTTTCTTTTGTTGAGCTTTCATACATTTATAGCTCTAGTGCATCCGTTGCATGGCAATCCCTACTCCTTGCATTAACATCAATCGGTGGGCATCTCCATAGCCCATTTATTAGCCTTGTTGATGTGAGACTTCCTCCTTTTTGTCTTCTCCACATAACCACCCTCATTATATTCTATTCCACCCATAGTGCTATATCCATGGCTCGCGCTCATGTATTGCGTGAAAGTTTATGAGTTTGAGATTACTAAAGTATGAAACAATTGCTTGGTTTGTCAGCGGGGTTGTGCATGATGAGAGCATTCTTGTGTGAAGAAAATGAAACATGACTAAACTATATGATTTTGTAGGGATGAAATTTCTTTGGCCATGTTATTTTGAGAAGACATAATTGCTTAGTTAGTATGCTTGAAGTATTATCATTTTTATGTCAATATGAACTTTTGTCTTGAATATTTCGGATCTGAATATTAATACCACAATTAAGAAGAATTACATTGAAATTATGTCAAGTAGCACTCCGCATCAAAAAATCTGTTTTTATCATTTACCTACTCGAGGACGAGCAGGAATTAAGCTTGGGGATGCTTGATACGTCTCCAACGTATCTATAATTTTTCATTGCTCCATGTTATGTTATCTACTATTTCTGGCAATATTGGGCTTTATTATCCACTTTTATATTATTTTTGGGACTAACCTATTAACCGGAGGCCCAGCCCAGAATTGTTGTTTTTTGCCTATTTCAGTGTTTCAAAGAAAAGGAATATCAAACGGAGTCGAAACGGAATGAAATCAACTGGAGAAGTTATTTTTGGAAGGAAAGCTACCGGATGGACTTGGAACCCAAGTCAGGAGACAAGGGAGGTGCTCACGAGGGTGGGGGGCGTCCCCCCTAGGGCGCGCCCCTGCCTCATGGGGCCCCCGAAGCTCCACCGACGTACTTCCTGCACCCATATATACTCACGTACCCTAAAACTTCCAGAACAGACAATAGATCGGGAGTTCTGCCGCCAGAAGCCTCCGTAGCCACCGAAAACCAATATAGACCCGTTCCGGGACCCTGCCGGAGGGGGGAATCCTTCTTCAGTGGCCATCTTCATCATCTCGGTGCTCTCCATGACGAGGAGGGAGTAGTTCTCCCTCGGGGCCGAGGGTATGTACCAGTAGCTATGTGTTTGATCTCTCTCTCTCTCTCTCTCTCTCTCTCTCTCTCGTGTTCTTGAGGTGATACGATCTTGATGTATCGCGAGCTTTGCTATTATATTTGGATCCTATGATGCCCCCCCCTCTACTCTCTTGTAATGAATTGAGTTTTCCCTTTGAAGTTATCTTATCGGATTGAGTCTTTAAAGATTTGAGAACACTTGATGTATGTCTTGTCGTGCGTATCTGTGGTGACAATGGGATACCACGTGATTCACTTGATGTATGTTTTGGTGATCAACTTGCGGGTTCCGCCCATGAACCTATGCATAGGGGTTGGCACACGTTTTCGTCGTGATTCTCTGGTAGAAACTTTGGGGCACTCTTTGAGGTTCTATGTGTTGGTTGAATAGATGAATCTGAGATTGTGTGATGCATATCGTATAATCATACCCACAGATACTTGAGGTGACATTGGAGTATCTAGGTGACATTAGGGTTTTGGTTGATTTGTGTCTTAAGGTGTTATTCTAGTACGAACTCTAGGGCTGATTGTGACACTTATAGGAATAGCCCAACGGATTGATTGGAAAGAATAACTTTGAGGTGGTTTCGTACCCTACCATAATCTCTTCGTTCGTTTCCGCTATTAGTGACTTTGGAGTGACTCTTTGTTGCATGTTAAGGGATAGTTATATGATCCAACTATGTTATTATTGTTGAGAGAACTTGCACTAGTGAAAGTATGAACCCTAGGCCTTGTTTCCTATCATTTCAATACCGTTTACGGTCACTTTTATCACTTGCTACCTTGCTGTTTTTATATTTTCAGATTACAAATACCTTTATCTACCATCCATATACCACTTGTATCACCATCTCTTCGCCGAACTAGTGCACCTATACAATTTACCATTGTATTGGGTGTGTTGGGGACACAAGAGACTCTTTGTTATTTGGTTGCAGGGTTGCTTGAGAGAGACCATCTTCATCCTATGCCTCCTACGGATTGATAAACCTTAGGTCATGCACTTGAGGGAAATTTGATACTGTCCTACAAACCTCTGCACTTGGAGGCCCAACAAAGTCTACAAGAAGAAGGTTGTGTAGTAGACATTAGTATCAACGGAATCCCCTTCAAGAAAACCATTTTCAAATATAGAATCTAAGACTTGCTTGAAACAAGAAGGTAAACCATCATAAAAACTTTTCAAGTATATCTCTATCTGATATTGAGGCACATAGCTAGCTCGAATTCTCAACAACCTATCCCAAGCATCTTTCAAAGATTCATCAAGTAAATAACGAAAAATTCTGAGATCATCTTCATCACAAGGGTTAAGATTTTCCTTAACAAACCCGGTAGATCCTTCAAGAGCATCATTGTTTATGAGCTTGGAGAAGACAGAGGGGCTATCCAAAATACTATGACTCGGGAGAAAACCCTTAGCTCTTTTAAGATCATACATGGCAAGAAATGGCAAATGAAAAAGAGAGGTGAATAAAACGACAATTTTTTGTGATGTGGGGGAGAGGAAAATGAGAGGCAAATGGCAAATAATGTAAATTGCAAGGAGATGAGATTTGTGATTAGGAACCTGGTTATGTTGAAGATCCTCCCCGGTAACGGCGCCAGAAATTGGCGAGTTGGCAGGAGGCTATCTTGACTTGATTCTACTCGACAATGGCGCCTGAAATTCTCCTTGATGGCAGCTGGAACTGCGTCGGTATTTCCCCGGAGAGGGAGGGATGATGCAGCACAGCAGCGGTAGGTATTTCCCTCAATTATGAAACCAAGGTTATCGAATCAGTAGGAGAACCAAGCAACACAACGTAAACAGCCCCTACACACAAATAACAACACCTCGCAACCCGACGTGTTAAAGGGGTTGTCAATCCCTTTCGGGTTAGGGCGCCAGAAATTGCGTGTTGATGGGAGACAGTTGTAATAGATTGAAATAATAGATCGCAAATAAAATGAAGTGCAGCAAAGTATTTTTAGATTTTTGGTTTAATAGATCTAAAAATAAAAGCAAGGAAAAAGTAGATCGCAAAGGCAAATATACGAGAAATAAGACCCGGGGGCCGTAGGTTTCACTTGTGGCTTCTCTCGAGAAAAATAGCAAATGATGGGTAAACAAATTACTATTGGGAAATTGATAGAACTTCAAGTAATTATGACGATATCCAGGCAATGATCATTACATAGGCATCACGTCAAAGATTAGTAGACTGACTCCTGCCTGCATCTACTACTATTACTCCACACATCGACCGCTATCTAGCATGCATCTAGTGTATTAAGTTCATGGAAAAACAGAGTAATGCAATAAGAACTATGACATGATGTAGACAAGATCTGCTTATCTATATGGCGGTAGATATAGATCTCATCTTTTTATCCTTAGTAGCAACGATACATACGTGTCAGTTCCCTTTCTGTCACTAGGATCAAGAACCATAAGATCGAACCCACTACCGGGCACCTCTTCCCATTGCAAGATAAATAGATTAGTTTGTCAGGACCCCGATCCTAAGTCACACCGATCTAGCATGTAACACGTCATATCACTTTGCGGCCTCAGACACGGTATTCCCACGGGTGCCACCTTACCTAGCCCGGGACCGTTTGTGCCTTTTGGCTCACGTATATGATAGTGTCGCTAGCATCCATACGACAAAGAACCCAGGCCGACATGACTAGTCGTAAACCCAAAGTGGCACTAACTTATAGGGACAGGCATACATGACCCAGCAACTAACGTGTCGGTCATCAACATATGAACCTAAGTCGTAGCAAGCTACAGGGACTTAAAGGAACAACGCGTGACATTTCCCCGAAGGGACTGACACAGGAATGAAGAAGGACACATGCCGGCCAGCCTAAGTGTTCCGGAGCAGTAGCAAGCTACCATGGCTCAGTGGAAGCACTAGGAGACATTTCCCAGTAAGAGAGGCTACCAAGAATAAACAACTAGGTTGTTGGATCCCACACATAGCAAGCATTTCAAAATCATACACACAATATGCTCGATATGTGCAAATACAACATGGCATCACAAAAAAACTCTATGACTCAAAATATTTATTAATTAGGCTCCGAGGAGCCAGATATTACAAACATGGGTCTGATGACCCAGCATTCATGTCATATAAGTAGTAAGCACATGCGGAAGCTTAACTTGTCTAAGTATAGACAACTACAAATGAAAAAGGCTGAGAAGCCTGACTATCTACAAGACTCTGCCGAGGGCACAAGATCATAGCTGAAGTAACAAGCTAAACATCGAAGTTCACGCGAAACTATTAGCGAGACTTAACTCTCTTTGCAAAACATAAATTAAGAAAATGTGAGTACAAATGTACCCAGCAAGACTTACATCGGATCTAGCTACATATGCATCAGTATCAACAAAGGGGGTGGTGGAGTTTAACTGCAGCAAGCCAGCTTTGACTCGGTGGCTATCCTGAACTACGTCTGCAAGTAACTCTTTGAGGTGGCGCACTCGAGTCCACATATTCACTATATCAATACACCACTATGGATCCGTTCCCATCTCCCTACGAGAACGCCATCCATAGCACTCACGCTTATCTTGTGTATTTTGGAGTATCCACTTTCACTTGTCTATGAACTATACATGCAACCTAGAAGTCCTTTACCGTGGACGCGGCTATTCGAATAGATGATGTTAATGCTGCAGGGGTGTACTTCTTCACACACGCTCTCGCCACTTACCACCATGTACACGTCGTGTATCTCGGCAACCTTCAAGTGGAAGCCTGGCGAGGGAGTCGGCCACGACCTGACTAACCACACAAGCCTCTAGTCCAAGTTTATCGCCTATTCGGGTTCTATCCGCAAGGAGATCCGGCCGGGGTGTCGCTCACGGCCCCAAACGATGTGTACAGAGATCAAGTTGATTAATAAGTCAAGAGGGGCACTTAAGCATTCCAATGCGTGGTAGTAACTGTTCATGGATCATAAACACAGAACTCAGTTCCTGAGGACGGTTTCAATGAGACAACCCACCATGTACTCCTACATGGCCTCTCACCACTACCTTTACCAAATTGTGTTCACACACTTAGCTCTCAACAGTAGGACCTGTTCACAACTTTCCAATTCACCCCCCTGAATCAGGCCTGACACAACTATAAGCAATAGCAGGTATGACAAAAAAGCATGAATGAGTAGGCACATCAGGGTTGAAACAACTCCTACTCATGCTAGTGGGTTTCATCTATTTACTGTGGCAATGACAGGTCATGCAGAGGAAAGGGGTTCAACTACCGTAGCATGTAACAGTTGAAACATTGTTGTCCTAATGGAGTAAAAGAGACCAGGAGCGAGAGAGTGGGATTGTATCGAAATGAACAAGGGGGTTTGATTGCCTAGCACTTCTGAAGATAGTATAGCTCTTCATCGGTGTCATCGATCTCATCGTCGGTACCACGTCTATTGAGGGGGAACAAACATCGGAAAACAAGAGAGAACACAATCAAATGCAATGCTACAATATGATTCATGAATGTGCATAGAAATATGTTGTGATTTGAGCTAATGCAGCTAGCAACAATTTAAATGAAGTCCATATGAACCAAGGGTTCGTATGCAAACTCCATATCAAGCATTTAAAATTCCATTATCATGTTTTGATTTAAACAGCAAGGTTAAATTGCTTTATCATGCATGAAACTAGTACCAATGGATAGATCGGATTTTCCTGATCATTTTTCATATATAATTTATTTCATTTGGAGTTACGGTTGAATTTCTATAAATTTTTGAATTTTTGGATATTTTCTGAAATAAATAAATCATTTCTGATTTATTTTAAATCCCAGAAAATATTTGCGTCAGAATGACAACAGCATCGCGTCGACAGGTCAACTAGGTTGACCCAGGTCGAACCTGATGTGCGGGGTCCACTGGTCAGTGACTCACTAGACAAACCCGGTCAAATCTAGCGCTGACTGGGTTTGACCAGTGGTGGGGCCTGCTGTCAATGGCAGTGAGGTGGCTAATTAGGGGGGTTAGTCCTAATGATGCGCCACGCCGGCTGTCGCCGGGGTTCGGCCAACGGTGACCAAACAATGGTGGAGGCTCATCGGACTTGAGCTACAGGCGGCGGATGGACGCGCGGAGACCACCGGGGCGTAGCCCGTGCTCTGCCGCATCCAGAGGAGCAGGTGGGTGGCCGCGGGGGTGCCGAAGGTCGCCGGAATGGAGCTCGCAGCGGCGGCCGGAGCTCAGGCACGAGCGAGCATAATGCTGCGGTGTGCTAGGGAAGAAGCCGGCGGTGTCGTTGGCCTTCTGGGATCACGCTGAGCACAGTCACGCGCTCAAACGCTGGCGACAGCAGCTCTGGCCGTGGCGACGACATGGCCGGTGGAACAAGGCTCTCGGCTGTGACGGCGGAGCTAGCTAGAGGAAGAAATCGACATGGGGGTAGAGGGGAAAGACGGCGGGGCTCACTGCGAAGTCGACGAGAAGGCAGCGGCTCAGGGGAAGCTCTGGAGGCGACGGAGCGACAGCTGCGATCTCGTACGCCCACGGTTGAGGACGACAGAGGCGAGGTCGAAGAAGTGCTTCCGGAGACGCGTGGCTCGGTGGAGAGTACGAAGACGGCGAGGCAGAGACGCGTGGGACGGAGAGGGATCGAATGGGTGGCTGTGGCCGAGGCGGTGCACGACGGCGCTCTCTGACACGTTCGGGTCCGGGCAGGAGAGAGAGCAGAGGAGAGGGAAGACACGGGGGGAGAGTGAGGGGGTACGGGGCTGGCGCGTAGTGTCTTCCAGAGACATCCGGGCAAGCAGGCAGAGAGGAGGTGGTCGGGTGCGTGCGTGCGCGCCACGAGCACGCGCCTCTTGCCTACTAGCACGAGGTTGAAGACAGGGGAGGAGTTGGGCTGGGCTGGCGACAGTGCTGGGCTGCACAGGTGGGCTGCAGGTAAGCCAGGTAAGTCCTCTCTCTCTCTCTTTTATTTCTGTTTTTCTATTTATTTGCTCTGTTTTGATTTAGTTTATAAACCAAATCATTTTTATAAATCCTGAAAATATTTGTGGGCAGTAACTGAATTAATTTAGATGCCCTCGGTAAGTTTCAGAATATTTGGAGCTACCAAATGTTTTATAGGAATTAATAGCTCCAATTCAAATACAATATGAGTTAATTCAAAAATCCATAAATGACCTAGAAAAGTGTGCACCATTTTTGGCAGAGGTTTTATAATAATTCAAAAATCATGAACTTTTCTTAAGGGCATTTTGGGTTCATTGATAATATTTTTATTTTGATCCTAGTTGCATTTCATTTGGTGCTAGTGTTTGAACATCCCCATTTCAAGTTTAAGCAAAATTTAAACATGATGCAACAACCAAGACTAGTCACAAGCAAAGATAAAGCTAGGGTTGTGACAACTCAGCCCCACTAAACAAGAATCTCGTCTCGAGATTCAAGACGTGAGGTAACAAGATGGAGGGGACACCAATCTAACACGATCTTCATGGTCCAATTGCCATCTCGAAGAAATTGATTCATTGCTTCATATTGATCTTTGACATCTTTGCTTTCAAGATCTTCATCCAACACGGTGATGACAGAAAGAAGCTCTACAAGAATCGATCTTCTTGAAGATCGAGCAACTCAAGATCAACTCATGGAGTGAGATGTAGGAACATCTCTTGAGTTGAGACATAAAAACACACATCAGGTGGATGGAAAGAAACAGATGAAGAAGGTTCAATTTGGTAGGCAGGAATCCCACACATAAGTAAGACATTGCATAGGTTTCAAATTAGAGACGAGGTAATTGCCATGATTCCATAACGGGACACCTAGGGGAAGGTGACTCATAGAATTATTCCCTTAAGTGCCAAAAAGAATTACTTTTGATACAGAGATCATTGAAACTCTCTGTACCAGCCTAAGGCAATCATAATCGATCATTTCAAGGAGTTCGAAAGAATGGCATACTTGGACTAGAATGGATGATTTGGACTACCTTGTTGAAGACAACGCAAAGGATGATTTTTGCTTACCATCGGAAGTAGATGGGACCCATTGTAAGCCTACTTTTGAATATGACCCTGAATAACAATTACTGAAAGTGCAGACCATAGCAGAATGACACAATGCAAGTGCAAGCTGGGAGCCAAATGCAAATGCTGGGAATGTTCCAACCATCATATCTGCCTGAGATTCAGATCTAGTTGGTAACAGGATACTTCAGACTCAACATGTCTGAAAAGAAGAATTCCAACACAAATCGATGAGATGCCGTTGCGAGATTCTCGAGAAATGAACTACGATAGCAAGTTCCAAAACATGAGCTGGTTCTGCTACATACATGTGAACACGCTGTCCCAGACAAGCATGACCACATAGATAGTCTTACAACAAGCACTACCAAGTTCAGGTGGAAACCATCATTGAGGATATCGAAGTCTTGTGCATTACCATGGATTAGTAGTTAACTTCTTTTCCTGGAACAATTCAATCAATGGCTTGGTGTGCTAGGGAATACATATGGAATGGAGATGACCAGTCTATCAAACCACAGAATACTTTGCACATGCTTGACTGACTTGGGATGATTCCAACAGGAGCAAAACAAACTTTCTCGAATTCACGGTGGCAACTTGCTTCAAATGCACATGAACTAGAGGAAGTCACTTCTTTCATCCAAACGTATACCTCATGAATGGAACATGAAGGCAATGCTTAAAAAGTTTACAACACTATGTTCAACACGAATCATGGACGAGATAAAATGCTGCTGATGGGCTCAACAACAAGTCATTGGGATTTCCATATAAATGGAATTCCACAATTATGTGAACATGGTGATAGCATTGGTCAGAACAAAAGATATAATGGAGTATGCTCGAGGAAAAACCACGACTAAGACAACATTACGAACGTCGTTAGTTCGGATTTGATTTGAGGATAGCCCACACTCAAATCAAAGTTTTTGATAAGACAGTAGGTCCAAGAACTGATCACAGGGACCAATCGATGAAGATATCATCTTTCTTCAACACACGAATATATCCCGTGAAATGAACTAAGCTAGGAAAGCTTTTATCTTCCAACTCTCCAAGTTGTTGTTTAGCTTAACCAACTAGCTCAAGGTATCCAACACAGATTCTTGGAGAAAGAGTGGTTTATAGGAAAACCATTTGATCACGAGCTCAACATAATGGTCAGGGGACAACCTGGTGATACTTCCAACAAGATATTCGGAAAATCATGGGCCACCGATATGTTATGAAGATCGAGAATAATCTTGCTTTTCAAGGCAAGACGATATGATCAAAAAGAGCAAGGGTTTGAAAAATCCTAACCCATCGATCGAAGAGTGCACCAGGAAATATGGACTAGTAGCACGATCAATCTTAGGAGGATGTCTCATTAACCAACATGCTAAGAATGAGAGTGTTGTCCATTAACAACCAAGCAACAGGGTTGCTAGGAGTATTGATTTCACACATCATGTCGGTGTACAAAAAGAGGGTACACTTTTTGTACCCCTATAACTGTGCACGGGCAGTCTGAGCCACGGGCACCACCACACTGAGCAAGGCAAGGGAGGTGAGCCAAGGTAAGACCGAAGCTCAGGAGAAGCAGGACGACGCCAAGACCAAGACCACAAAGAGCAAAGGGGACGAAGCGGACCCCCCCGGCAAGATCCTTGCCGGGAGGCGGTTCTAGCAAACCCTGCAAGACCCTTGCCGTGGCAGCTCGCCCCACGCCCACGGAGTGAGTCACTTTTGAGTCCACTGCCCCCATGGGGCAAGGATTCGGGAGACATCCCCGTAGTGGCATGCAGATCTTTGTGAAGGCATTCAAGATCAGATACACCCTTTAGAAGATGATGATCCTTGGCGGGATCCCAGCTAAGGAGGACCACAAGGCCCCCGGCAAGAGCCTTGCCGGGGATGACAGCAGGCGCCACGGCAAGACCCTTGCCGGGGCCCCAGCAAGGCCCTTGCCAAGAACACCTGTAGGGCCACCATCAGGCCCACGCTAGTCAAACCTCCACCGCCGTTCGCATGCGGCTGCTGACCGAACCAGCTGGGCAGGCACCTGCGTGGCGGCATGCGGATCTTCGTGAAGACCCACCACTGCGCCACCTTAGCTGCATGCCTGCCTACATGGCACCGCGGGCGCCGCTGGCTAGGGCGCGTGTTGACACAAGAGGGAGCGACGACAGACGAGACATGGCTCTCCCCCGTCCCCGATAAAGCAAGGACACCTGGGCAAGACGCATTAAATGCGCCTTGTCATGTAATGCGGGGGATAACCTCGCATCACTGTTCCCTTTTCACCTCCTGTGCGCCACTGTGGCTACCCCTTCTCCTATAAAAGGAGGCCCGAGGCGACCAGGAGAAGGATTCGGCTTTTTGGAGCTCCTCACGCCCCATAGCTAGCTCAAGAACACAGATATACAATCCACCAAAGCAGGAGTAGGGTTTTACGCATCCTCGCGGCCCGAACCTGGATAAATGAACCGTGTGCTATCTGTTTGATCCGCTCTTCTCATGACCCCGCGCCCCGCAACCGTAGTAGGGATTCTTGTGATCCCATAGGTGTCGTTCCCACCGATATCTTTGGCGCGCCAGGTAGGGGCGCAGTTGTGAGAATCGGCTTTAGCAGTTAGTTCGACGCTTGTTCATCATCATGGCGCCCAAGAAGAAGACGACGGTGGTGGTTGGCCCGTCGGAAGCCGGACATCCTGTCCCGACGCGGGCGAGCAGCGGACCGGTCGCAGAAAGGACCCGGGGCGCCGTTCACGAACACCAACACCGTACCAGCAGCCGGAGTTTGGGAGACGGTGATGTTCGTGCACCTGGTAATGGGCCGCACGCCGCCAAATCCAAAGACGGAGCCAGGCCCTCCACGGGTGGCGCGGGGCCTTCCAAGACCTCTACCGTCCCGCCTGAAGGCGATGCGAGGGCCTCCAAGACTCCCACGCCGGCGCCGACGGTGCGCTCCTCTCAAACGGCGCGCGACGAACGACACAATCACGCCGAAGACCCCGGGCGTCGCCGCGGGAAGAGCCCCGAGCGCCACTCCCGGGAGGTAGAAGACCTGCCCGCTCGCCGAGGCGCTGGTGAAGATGGCATGCGACCGCGGGGTCGTGATAGAGCCCCTTCTGACATGGTGAGAAGTCGAAGCGCGTCGCGATCCGTGCAGGTTTCGCTGCCACCAACGCCAGCAGAAGCCCTAGCGCGCGCAGTTGCTCCTCGATTTTCCTCCCACTACGGGGAAACTCGACGAATGGAGAGCCACTATCCGAAGCCTTGTTGCGGTGGCCAACAAAGACGAACCGAGTCCGGTGGAGCCCCCGGGTCGACGCTCCAACGGAGTCCCACGCACCAGTGGCAGGAAAGCCGGCGGCGCCGCGAGCATGGTGCACTCACCTCCTCCTCGCCCGGTACCGCGGATGCCAGCCCGTCGCGACGTTGCGGGCGACGAAATCTCCATAGCGTCGTCCGACCCGCGGACCCACTGTGACCAGCACTAAGTCCTTCGGGAACGAGAACATGAAGTCGCTTGAACCACTATCGAGCGCCGGCGCGGAGCGCGCCACCAGTCATACAGGCGAGCAGGGCCTGCTGTGACCCACCCGGCACCAGAGAGCCCTGGAGGCCTACCTTACGAGGTAGGCTGTCCGGCTTTTACCCGTGAACTGCGGCAGTTCCAGTGGCCCACTCACCGCACTTTCAAACCCTACATGGGCGAAAAGTACAACGGCAAGACTCACCCGTCCGAGTTCCTCAGCATCTACACCATTGCGATGCAAGCTGCCGGAGCTCGCGACGATAAGGTGCTTGCGAATTACTTTCCGTTGGCTCTTAAACCCAACGCCATGTCATGGTTGATGCACTTCCCGGTAGACTCTATTTCCTCCTGGTCGGATTTGTGCCATGAGTTTGTGGGCGCCTTTACTGGAGGCCACCAAGCCCATGGCCAAGCGAGCGACCTGCATGTCATTCCCCAGAAGGGAGGCAAGAGTCTCCGCAAGTGTATACAGAGATTCAGCCGGATACAGTACAATATCCCTGACGTTCACCCTGCCGCCATCATCAGCGCGTTCCATCAGAACGTGCGTAACCGCAAGATGCGCAAAGAGCTGGCAATGAACAAGGTGAAAGATGTAGCTAAACTCTATGTTCTTGCTGACAGATGTGCCCGAGCTGAAGAGGGAAGGAAGTACCCCAGCAAAGACACCGGCATGGAAACCGACTCCTCAGATGAATATACTGCCGCCCCGGCGAAGAAGGGCCGGCGCCGCAATAGGAAGCGCAAAGGTAAAGCCATGCTTGCCGTCGAGGGATCTGGTGACACTGGCTCCACCAAGAAAACCAAGGCAGATGACCCCGGCAAGCAAATTGCCAGATGTGTCGCCTGTCGGGCCTTGGTGGTTGCCGAGAAGCCAGGAAACTCTGACAAGCGATACTGCAAGATCCATCGCACCAGAGGCCATGCTCTCCAAGACTGCCAGCAGGTTGAGCTCCTCGCTGAGAAGCAGAGGGCAGAATATGAGAGGCGGGACAAGGAGAAGGGCCAAGACGGTGCTGAGGGGTCCGGCAAGAAGCGTGACAGCCAGGCGGGCCGTTGCGGCAAGGATAAACAATAGGAGAGGCCCGCCCGAGGCCGTGACAAAAAGCCAGAAGACGACAATCATGAAGAGGACGACGAATCCAGCGACCAAGAGTTTCAGAAAGCTACAGAGGCCATGTGCATCGACGGCGGCGCCTCGCTGCATACTTCTCACCACCAGCTTAAACAGTGGGCGCGAGAAATTACAGCGACAGAGCCGTCGTTTGATGCCCAAAGGCCGCTGAAGTGGTCCAGCACACCTATCATTTTTGACACTGAGGATCACCCTGATCGCACTACTGCGGTCGGGTGCTTGCCATTGTTAGTTTCACCAACAATACGCAACCTCAAGGTGAAAAAGTTGCTAGTCGATGGCGGGGCCAGTCTGAACTTGATCTCGCCTGCCGTGATCGAAAAACTGCAGATTCTTGATGGAGACCTCGAAGAGACGAGCACCTTTCATGGGTCAACCTAGGAAGAAGCCAACCTAAGGGAAAGGTCACACTGCCCGTGACTTTTGGAACCGATCTGAACTACAGGACGGAGAGGATCGTGTTTGATGTTGCCAAGATCCCCTTGCCCTACAACGGGATCCTTGGCCGCCTAGCGCTGGCCAAGTTCATGGCGGCGTCACACTATGCCTACAACACCCTGAAGATGCCAGGATCTGTGACGATCATCACCATCCCCTCGGATAAGAAAGATGCGCTGATTTGCGCTGACCAACTATACCAGCAAGCAGTTGCAGCAGCTACCGCCACTGGGGCACTTGCTCCTGCCGCTGGGACCCCGGGAGGGAAGAAGAAGAAGAAGACCGGTGAGACCTCGAACACCCACTCCGGCAAGCGCACCTCTTCGGAGTGTAGCGCTCCCGTCGAGGACGTGCCAGAGAGCTCCACCGGCAGAAACAAGAAGCCCAGGGCCATACCGCCGGGAACCAAGAAGGTTTCTGTCAATGAGGACGGTACAGGAGGAGCTTTCACCATAAGCTCCACCCTTGATGACAAATAGGAAGACGCGCTCGT
Source organism: Triticum aestivum (assembly GCF_018294505.1). NCBI lineage: Eukaryota > Viridiplantae > Streptophyta > Magnoliopsida > Poales > Poaceae > Triticum > Triticum aestivum. The sequence continues at coordinate 460,317,067 of NC_057809.1, forward strand.
CACCTTCCTGCGGGCGAATGTCGATGTGTTTGCATGGCAAGCTTCCGACATCCCCGGCATTCCCAGGGAGGTGATTGAGCACCACCTTGCTGTCTGTCCTCATGCGCGGCCCGTCAAGCAGAAGGTCAGAAATCAAGCTTTGGAACGACAAGAGTTCATCACAGAGGAGATCCGGAAACTGGAACCAGCGGGTTTGGTAAGAGGAGTGCCCCATCCAACGTGGTTGGCCAATTCGGTCATAGTGCGCAAGGCTAATGGGAAGTGGAGGCTGTGTATTGATTACACAGATATCAATAAGGCTTGTCCTAAGGACCCCTTCCCGTTGCCGCGCATCGACCAGATTGTTGACTCCACAGCTGGGTGTGATCTGTTGTCATTCCTCGATGCCTACTCCGGCTACCACCAGATCTTCATGGCAAGAGAAGACGAAGAGAAAACAGCATTCATCACCCCATGTGGTACGTATTGTTTCATACAGATGCCTTTTGGGCTAAAGAGTGCTGGTTCGACGTTTGCGAGGGCGGTCCAGATTGGTTTTGAACCCCAGCTCCATAGAAATATGGAAGCTTATATGGATGACATAGTGGTCAAAACCAAGGACAGGGCAACCCTCATACCGGATTTGCAAGAAACATTTGCAAACCTGCGCAAGATCAATCTCAAGCTGAACCCTGAGAAGTGCGTCTTTGGCGTCCCGTCCGGCAAGCTTCTCGGGTTCTTTGTGTCACAGCGTGGGATAGAGGCCAATCTGGACAAGATCAAAGCTATAGAGCAGATTGAAGCACCCAAGCGAATCAAGGATGTGCGTCGGCTTGCTGGTTGCGTCGCCGCCATGGGCAGATTCATTTCCAAGTCTGCCGAGCGCGCCCTTCCCTTTTTCAAGGTCCTGAAAAAGGCGGGCCCGATGGAGTGGACGCCAGAAGCCGAAGCAGCATTGCAAGATTTGAAGAAGTACCTCTCCTCCGCGCCGCTACTAGTTGCGCCTAGGACACAGGAGCCGTTGCTGCTATACCTAGCGGCAACGAACCAGGTGGTCAGCGCCGCACTAGTGGCACAGAGAGAGGTTGGCGACGAGGTAATGGCAGCGACAGAGCCCAACACCACCAATGCAGAGACGACACGGCCAGTTGAAGTGCCGCCGAAGAAGAAAATGATGCAGCACCCGGTCTACTTTGTTAGTTCCCTTTTGCAGGGAGCTAGATCAAGGTACTCCGGCATGCAGAAACTGCTCTTTGGCCTTCTTATGGCCTCGAGGAAGCTACGTCACTACTTCCAGGCACACGAGGTTACTGTCGTCACTCGCCTCCCTCTGCAATGGATATTTCACAATCCAGATGCAACGAGAAGAATTGTGGAATGGGCACTGGAGCTGTCCAGCTTTGGCCTCAAGTTTGAAAGTACTTCGACGATTCAGAGCCGAGTCCTGGCGGAGTTCATTGCAGAATGGACCACAACACCTGACGAAGAATGCCAAGAGACTACTCTCCCCGGCAAGGAGGCAAGTTGCAGTTGGATCATGTACTTTGATGGAGCTTTCTCCTTACACGGCGCCGGGGCTGGCGTACTGCTTGTCGCGCCCACCAGAGAGCATCTCAAGTACGTGATCTAGATGCACTTCCCTAGGGAGGTGTCAACAAACAATACGGTAGAGTACGAAGGGCTGCTTGCCGGTCTTAGGATCACGGCGGACCTCGGAATCAAGAAGCTCATCGTCAGGGGCGACTCGCAGCTCGTCGTCAAGCAAGTCAACAAGGACTACCAGAGCCCGTTGATGAAGGCCTACGTCGATGAAGTGAGAAAGCTGGAAGAGCGTTTCAACGGTATACAGGCTGAATACGTTCCCCGAGCAGAGAATGATATCGCCGATTACCTGTCAAAACACGCTGCCCTCAAGCTACCTGTGGAACCAGGTACCTTTGTGCTCCAGCTAACTCAGCCATCCGTTGGTCCGTCAACAGAGCAGAACAAGAGGAGGAAATCAAGACCCAGCAAGTACTTTCCCGCCGAGCTCCCCGGAGCCGCTGGCAAGGATGTTGCCAGGGACACTGAGCCCGCCACGGGACGGCTAGCTCCGGCGGAGCATCAAGCTCTTGCCGTCGAGATAGCCGCTCCTATAGCGGAGGAAATGCCTTTAGTCCTCGCCGTCGAGCCCCAGGCTCCAGCGTAGGCACAGCATACCGTACGATTCCTCCAAACAGGGGAACTTCCTGAAGAGCAGGAAGAAGCGGAAAAAGTAGCCCCTCGCTCTACCATGTACCAGTTCGTCGATGACGTCCTGTACAGAAAGAGGCCGAACGGTGTGAAATTGAGGTGTATCCCTCGGGAGGAAGGACTGGAGCTGTTGGCGAAGATACACGGAGGCATATGTGGATCCCACATCGGGTCAAGGGCCCTTGCCGGCAAGGCATTTCGGCAAGGCTTCTTCTAGCCCACCGCCCTCCAGGATGCAATGACACTAGTCACCAGGTGTGAAGCGTGTCAGTTCCATTCAAATAAGCTTCATCAGCCATCTCAAGCCCTTCAAACCATTCCTCTCTCCTGGCCCTTCTCGGTCTGGGGGCTCGACATACTGGGCCCTTTCCCCCGCGCTGTCGGGGGCTTTGAGTACTTGTACGTTGCAATCGACAAGTTCACAAAGTGGCCGGAGGTGGAGGCAATGAGGAAGGTCACAGCTCAGTCAGCCGTCAAGTTCTTCAAGGGACTAGTGTGTCGTTTTGGTGTACCCAACAGGGTCATCACCGACAACGGCACACAGATCACAAGCCGCACCTTCATGCAGTATATCCAAGACCTCGGCAGCAAAGTCTGTTTCGCTTCCGTTGCTCACCCACGAAGCAATGGTCAAGCTGAGAGGGCAAACGCTAAGGTACAGCGAGGCTTAAGGACCAAGACCTTTGACAGGCTGCACAAGAGTGGAAGGCGCTGGATTGATGAGTTGCCGACGGTTCTTTGGTCGATCAGGACGACGCCAAATCGAGCCACCGGCCAGACACCCTTTGCCCTGGTATACGGGGCAGAAGCAGTTCTCCCCACTGAACTCATATACGGGTCACCTCGAGTGCTCGCTTATGATGAGCTTGAGCAAGAGCAACTGCGGCAAGATGATGCAATGCTCCTTGAGGAAGATCGTCTTCGGGCGGCTGTGAGAGCAGCACGCTACCAGCAAGCCTTGCGCCGCTACCATAGCCGCAAGGTTCATGCCCGAAGCCTTGAGGAAGGCGACCTTGTCCTTTGGCGCGTTCAATCAGCCAAGAACTCCAACAAGTTGATGCCAAAGTGGGAAGGCCCTTATCGGGTAATACGAGTCACCAGGCCCGGCGCAGTCCGCCTGGAGACCGAAGATGCCGTTCCGGTGAGTAACTCCTGGAACATCGAGCATCTTCGCAAGTTTTAACCATAAGGTGCGGCTTGCTGGGCCCCCCGGCAAGCCACCTTTTGTACAAGCATTGCCGATGATGCATGTAACCCTTTGTACAAAGCCAGGCGCAGACCCTAAGCACAAATAAATGAACCGCTGGCGCCCTAAGCTATAGTATGCATGCCAGGTCAAGTCTCGTCCTTGGTTAGGGTTGATAGTGCTTAGCGGCGACTAAACCCTAGCTTAGAGGTCGAGTGTGCGTCTCTTTGTCTTTCTTTTATCTTCTTTGGTTCACAGGACACACGGATATCCGTGCCGAACCACTTGGGGAGGAAAAGAAGATGAACAGACCAGCATCTAGCCCCCGGCAAGCCAGCATTGCCGGGGGCTGCAAGAGCAAAGATTCACCCACGACGAACCAGGGTTGCCGGGGGCTGCATCTTCAGATAAGTTCTTCATCCCTTATCATGCATTCCATTATGGACTGAGGTATGTGAAACCTCGTTTTCCCCTAAGCTACCGTGCTCCCATAACTCTAGGCCCTAGGGCTCGTTCCTGGGGCCAGGTTTGGTCGTAGTCGTGGAAGCGAGAGGATGAAACAAGGATCCTGAACCCACCTCATCCCTGCCTCCGCCAAAGGTGTGAGAAACGTCGAGCGAAGTGGGGAGACGGTAAGGCCTGTTGCCGGGCAAGGAAATGTTTATCTTGAAGATATCAAGGATTTACTCCTTGTCGTGGGTTTTACCCACAAACAAATGACCCGGCAAGCATCCCTTTTTCATTAAAAACATTCCACTCAGGTACAGTCCGTAAGGAATGAAAAACATGAATGATGGGATTACAAGTTTTAAATTCAGCTAAGGCCCGAAGGCTTACAAACTAAAAAGAGATAAGGTGCCCGTAATCCCTTTCTTGTCCCTCTCCTCAGGAGGCAGGGCAAGGAGGCGAAAAGGGCAAAAGGAGCGCCTAGGCGAGCTACGGGCGGTAGAAGGCACCAAGAGAACATCTCGCTGGCCGTCCGAGGGCTGGATGGTGATGGCGGCGCCGGGGGCAGAGCTTGAAGACGAGGCGGCAGGACGTCAACACGCGTCGAAAGCGTCGGTGCCGGCGTACTCCGACTTGACGGCCTTGCCGCCCGCCCTCTTCCTCTTCCGCAGCCTCCCAACGCCAGCCGCCCAAGGAGACGACCCCGAGAAGTTCAGGGAGCCGGCGACGCGGATGATGGGGTCGCCGGTGCCGCATGGAGCGGCACCCGACACCTAATCAGACCCGTCATCCTGCCGCCTGCTACCCTTGTCGTCGCTGCCGCTGTCCTCCTCGTCACTCCCACCCGAGGAGGAGTCTTCACTATCAGAAGAGCTCTCCACGCAGCACCTTGCACGGGTCCCAAAGATCTCAAAGACCTTGATGGAGAGAAGGCCACCCTCCATCAGCTTAAAATGGAGAGTGAGCCCCTTCGTCAAGCGGTGGATATGGGCAAACATCTTCCATCCCCGACGGAGATACATCACGTGAGGGGGGGGGGGAAGTTGACGCGGGCCCGCATGCCACTGATCCCGCAGCCCCTCATGCGGAGCCACAACGACTCCAGCGGATCCAGCTCCATCTCCCGCGCGAATGGAGTCGGGAGACGAAGGCGACGGCAGGGCGGCCGGCGCAGCCTGACGATGAACTCGCAAGGGTTGTCCCCAACATGGCCCTCCATGGGGGGAGGAACTACCGGCGGAGGCGAGGCCGGTGCGCCGCCCCGTCCTCCTCTTCCCCGAGCACCTCGGCCTCGCCCACGACCTCGCCCCCTCCCCCTTCCCCTCGCGGCTGGCCCTGCCGCCGCGGGTGAAGGAGAAGGAGGGACGCGTTGTCGAGCGGCGACCCTCGCCGCCACCGTTGAAGGACCATGATTCCCTCTCTCCATGACGGATGGAAGGGGGGTAGAAGCTGAAGGAAGGAGGAAATGAAGGTATGCGGGATGCCATCCCCCCCATTCTTTATAAAGGAACAGGGTGGGGGCTCGGCCGCCCCGCTCAGCCAATCAAGACACGGATGGCGCAGGGAACTGGAACCGACCCGCCGCCCCAGCCCGCGGCGGCCCGGTTTCCTGCCTCCACCGTTCGCCACCCCAAGCACATGAGAGCCACGTGGCGGGCGTGCAGGACCGAGGCGACGGGTGAGGCGACCTCTCCCCACCCCGTGATCATGGGGAGTGGACGCCTTGAAGACCACGCCTCGGCCCCGTTCAGTAAATGGGCCGGGCCTCCACGCCTCCCTCCGTTTATGAGGAAGGCGCGAACCGCCCCCTTTACTACGACGTGACACATGCATGCAGAGCTCAGCCCCACGCATGCCGCCCACGTCACACACGCCTCCCCACACTGCGCCACGCGCGGGAGTCGTGGGAAGCGCAGCGCGCGAAGAAACTTACTATGGTAAAAACCGCCCCGCCTGCCCGCGCACCGTTTTTGGGCCTAGCCCAACGACGCGATTGCGCTTACGTGTGGCCCAGGCCCGGGGGCTCCTGTCGTTGTACAAAAAGAGGGGTACACTTTTTGTACCCCTATAACTGTGCACGGGTAGTCTGAGCCACGGGCACCACCACACTGAGCAAGGCAAGGGAGGTGAGCCAAGGTAAGGCCGAAGCTCAGGAGAAGCAGGACGACGCCAAGACCAAGACCACAAAGAGCAAAGGGGACGAAGCGGACCCCCCGGCAAGATCCTTGCCGGGAGCCGGTTCTAGCAAACCCGGCAAGACCCTTGCCGTGGCAGCTCGCCCCACGCCCACGGAGTGAGTCACCCTTGAGTCCACTATGGGGCAAGGATTCGGGAGACATCCCCGTAGTGGCATGCAGATCTTTGTGAAGGCATTCAAGATCAGATACACCCTTTATAAGATGATGATCCTTGGCGGGATCCCAGCCAAGGAGGACCACAAGGCCCTCGGTAAGAGCCTTGTCGGGGATGACAGCAGGCGCCACGGCAAGACCCTTGCCGGGGCCCCAGCAAGGCCCTTGCCAAGAACACCTGTAGGGCCACCATCAGGCCCACGCCAGTCAAACCTCCACCGTCGTTCACATGTGGCTGCCGACCGAACTAGCTGGGCAGGCACCTACGTGGCGGCATGCGGATCTTTGTGAAGACCCACCACTGCGCCACCTCAGCTGCCTGCCTGCCTACATGGCACCGCGGGCACTGCTGGCCAGGGCGCGTGTCGACACAAGAGGGAGTGGCAATGAACGAGATAGGGCTCTCCCCCGTCCCTGATAAAGCAAGGACACCTGGGCAAGACGCATTAAATGCGCCTTGTCATGTAATGCGGGGGATAACCTCGCATCACTGTTCCCTTTTCACCTCCTGTGTGCCACTATGGCTACCCCTTCTCCTATAAAAGGAGGCCCGAGGCGACCAGGAGAAGGATTCGGCTTTTTGGAGCTCCTCACGCCCCATAGCTAGCTCAAGAACACAGATATACAATGCACCAAAGCAAGAGTAGGGTTTTACGCATCCTCGCGGCCCGAACCTAGATAAATGAACCATGTGCTATTTGTTTGATCCGCTCTTCTCATGATCCCACACCCCGCAACTGTAGTAGGGATTCTTGTGATCCCATAGGTGTCGTTCCCACCGACACATCATGATTCCCTTGTCTGCATTCCGGTAACAATAACACGAAAACTAAGGAATGAACAATGATGGCAAGAAGTATCACTGCGTCAAGAATTCATAAGAGGTGGTGCAATTCTCATGAAAATCCTGAGATGAAGAGGGCAACACTCCAAGGTAGAGCAGAACAAAAGCTGGATTGGCATTTTGATCTGCAGAATACAACTTCTTCGACCCAATCCTAGAAATGAAGAAGGTACCGGAGTTTGTTTATCCTAGTCATTCCGGAATAGAATGGCTTGACGGACCAAAAGAGTAAAAGGTATCGATGAGCATGAATGCATGACATGCTCTTGATTATCAAATGATAGACATAGGTCAAAATACAACTAAAGGAATCAACTCAAGGGAACATATCACTTTCTGAGTTGTGAATGTATAGATTAGTATGTCGAACAAGTTCAACATATTTCTTCTGGATAACCCATGCAGAAAGATAGGACTAGCAGATTCATAATGCAGAATGGAGAACTCATCAAGAGCACTTTGGTTTCGATATTTTGGTTCAAAAGAACTTCTGCCATATGCAGTTCAATGTATTTGGAAGAAGGAAATACCATAGACCTCGAGGACTATCACAAAGGTTACTAATATCCTAAAGGAACTAGCAAACACTATCAACATGAAGTAAGTAGGGTGAACCTCGGGTTCAAGAACCCAAGAATAGAATGCCTACTAACTAAGTGGCATCACGGAATGCTTTCGAGAATGATGGCCAGAATCATCACACTGGGAAAACAAAACATGGCTAGATTACTAGGTGATCCTCTAAGACACCTAGGATCATAATAATAGCTCCAACATATATGTCGAGGCAACAGAGTACCTCAACTGACCGATTAGTGTGGTTAAATTGGCCCAAAGAAACATCTGGAAAGGAAAGAAGGGAGTTGCAAATGCATCAGACTATTTCGAAACCTGGGATGACTCGGACAACATAAGGGCTTGTAAATGCTCAAAAAGGTTTGAGACATCCTGCAAAATAGTGGCATGACCACTCCACATCACAATATCAAGGTTCTGAGGCCAACTATGAACATACGAAAGTAGTAGAAATTGAACTGAGAATTGAATCCATCAATCCTAAGAGTCTACGGATTAGTAACACGTGATCATGATAGAAAGAAGAGAAAGCCTAGTTTCTTAACCCAGTAGGAAATATAGGATGACCCGGATTAGAAGGGCATAAGGTAAAGGAGTAAAAAGAGCCTTACATTCCCTTCCACAATCAATTCCCTTATATAACTAAAGCATTTCTAGACTCGACTTCGACCAGTTTGGCTTGGTAATTGTCGGATCACGGGTTCCGGCAAAACCCTCGAGGTTTGAATAGTCGGGTGCGAGCGAAGGTTTTCTCCCTATCGATCCACGCCCTAGCTCTCTAAGATCTCGCGGACGAACTCGACGAACTCACAAGACAAAGACACAAGATTTATACTGGTTCGGGCCACCGTTGTGGTGTAATACCCTACTCCAGTGTGGTGGTGGTGGATTGCCTCTTTGGCTGATGATGAACAGTACAAGGGGAAGAACCGCCTCTTGAGGTTGAGGTGTTCTTGTGCTTGGCGAACTTGTGTCGATGAGATGCCTCTGAAAGAGTTCTCCCTCTCCTATTTTCGTCGTCCCCCATTTCTCTCTCTGAATGAGTTCTCTCTCTACTGTGGTGGCTAGTTCTACTTATATAGGCCCTGGTCCTCTCCCCGAATATTGAGCGGGAAGGGAGCCAACAACGGCCAATTTGAAAGGGGACAACTAGTACAGATTATCCTGACAAAAGTAGTCTTCGCCTGCAAAAGGCTCTGGTGGTGACGCCGTCTTGGGCTCCATGGTGACCTCCATCTTGCTGTCCTGCTGGTCTTGGTCTCGTTGCACCGATATGGAAACCTTTCCTTGATGCCTTGGTACTCCGTGCCTGCGCTTGCCCCCTTGGCACCAAAGAGGAAACAAGGACGCTGCGCGCGCTGGCGCCATCTGGCGCCCGCCTGGTCTCGATCATCATGGCTCACGTCACGAGGACCTCGCGAGGTTTGCCTTGCCTTGATCTCTCTGCCCCTCGTGAGCCTGCTTGGCGAGGCCGCTCCTGAGGAGGTCTTGCGTCGTCTGCCTCGCGAGGCTTGGCCCCTCACGAGGGTCTTGAATACCTCGTCGATGAAGATGGGTCGTACAGACCTGCTAGCTCAGCCACGCCGTGGGTCGCAGGCAGGCAAGTCTCGGGACCCCCATTCCCAGAACACCAACAGTAGCCCCCGGGCCCAAGGCGCGCTCGGGCTTGGCTTCGAGGCGAAGCCAAAGGTCAAGCACGGAGCACCGCGGGCCCCAAAAGCCTGCGGCCTCGGTTGACATGTGGCGGTTGATTGGACGTGGGCGTCTCCGCTTCCCCACGCTTCCTCGGCAACTGCCTGACTTGACAAGTCCCTGCGACATGCAAGGAAAACCATCATTACCTGTGACCGTGGGGGTGCTGGTTGGCCTTCTCCTGCTATAAATGAGAGGAAGGGGGCGGAGCACCCGTCCCCCACTTCTTCCCATTCCACTTGCTTCTTATCCCCCTGCTCTACTGCTAGTAGCAACTTCAATGGCGCTGATCTGAAGGTTCTCAGCTAACGAGAAGGGAAAGATTCCCCTCGACACGCCGGTGCTGCTTCCATCGAAGAAGAGTTTGGTCCACTGTCACGATGCTACGATGATGCAGGTGGTGACGATGCCTTAGTGCGAGCGGCCTCCTCCTGGGTATCCACTGCCCTTGCACACTCAAGCCAAGGGCTCGGGAGGAAGGAGCAATGAGCATCGGTGCACGCACCGCGGCCAAGGTCGACGCGCTGCGGCGACGAGTGCCGTATCTCCTGGAGTCCATGCTGTGGATTCCTCACGCGAGCTTGTGTTGTGGGCAACGATGCCCCCAAGCTCCTGGATCCGCTTCCTGCACTTCTTCTCTGACGTGATTCCACCGAGGGGGCCTCTCGAACTCTGGTTGCAGCACACCGGCTGCGATGCTCCGGCGGTCAGAGTAGAAGTTGAAGCAGTCTCCACCGGCAAGATCTTCATGACCTGTGGCTGGGGCGAGGTTGCACGGGTTTGCCGTGCGGAGGGCGCCCTCGCTATCCACTTCGAGTACGACAGCGCCTCCATGCTGTTCTTCAAGGTCTTCGATGCGGAGGGTCGCCTCTTGGAGTGTTGCCCCGAAGGGGTGCGCTTGGATGAGGCGCGTCCTGCTCGCAGCTGCTCCAGCAGCATCGACTCTATGGAGTCCAGCGGTTCTCCCGAGCTCTACAAGACTCCGGAGATGAGCGACGACAACTATGTGCCCCCGAGCTCTCGTCGCGCCCTGAGCAGGGCCGCAAAGTCCAGCCTCCGCCGTCGCTGATCTGGATGGGGTTGGCGACGGGCTCCTGTGGCCCACTGTTGATGATCGCGTCAGCTGCGGGGGCGTGTAGATAGGATTCTCCTAGGTTCTCATCTTTTGTTCCCTGCGAGGAATCGAGAAGTACCCCGTGGGGGCGTGTAAAGAGTCTGCAATGTCTTTTGTTGATATTATCCCAATTATGGAAGCCTTGTGAGCGCAAGTCCTATTTAGGCTCGGTCTTCCATTTTCAATCTCGCGATAGCTTGTTGCTCTACGCTGACAGGTCCCGGTCCCCAGGCAAAGCTTCAGCCGTCGCTGGTATGCCAGGTCGCGTGCCATGGTCAAGGCCAGGAGGTGAGCGGCCTGAGGTCTAGTAAGAGCTCCTGAGGCGCGATGCTCAGGGGGTCCCCTTTAGCGCTCAAGCAGCCGTGGTAAGATAATAAAGGGAGGCGACGTTGCCGCAACAGGGCCGCGGCGAGCGTGTCCCCTAGGTTCCAACGATTAGTTGATCTGAGCTCGTGACTTATCTTGGCGGTCGGAGGTCGATTCTTCGTGATGCGCCAGACCCGTGCGCAAACATCCGCAGCGTAGCTAGGTCAGGCCCATACGAGCCTTCCCCTTTCCCATGCTCTCCTTTATGCTCTACGTCCTCAGGTCCCGGCCCTCGAGCGAGCTCAGCCACCGCTGGTATGCCAGGTCGTGTGAGGCCAGGGGGTGAGGGCTGGAGAGCCAGTAAGAGCTCCTGAATTGCGATGCTCAGGAGCCCCCCTTTTAACGTGCAAGCGGATTACTTGGAAGAGGTGGGAGCTCGCGGTGCCGCCTGGTGTCATCCTCGTGAGGTTCCTGTGAGCCAGCACAAGGAAGAACATGATCTACCGTTATGGTTACCAGCCTGGTGATGGTTGCTCCTTGAGAGGGTGAAGGAATTGAGGGCCCGGTGTGGTGACGTGCGCGGGGCGTGCCATGAGCCAGAGCTCGACCGCTCAGGTTTTTCGATGTGGCAGGGACGGACCCGTGCACCAGCACCGTGCCGGTGTGAGGAGGCCCCGTGGGAGGCAACTATTGAGTAGTAGTAATCATAGGTAGATTAAACATGAGAGTAGCAAGCTTAAGAAAGTGCATGGGAGGTACGTGCCACTGGGTCAGGCCTGAGCGGCTTGGGGATGATGCAGCCCGAGGGGCGCTCCCAACAAGGTAAGCTAAACACATAAAAAGGGATACATGCCATAGGGACGGACCCACGTGGCCTGGGAATGATGCAGCCCGAGGGGCGCTCCCAGCTAAATGAACTTGGAAAATGTCACCTGGTTATGTTGACGAAGGAGAGTTGGGGCAGCTGAAGGCGTGCAGCGAAGGGGTTGCTCCTCACGAGCCACCAGGGCCCTGAGCCTCAGGAGGCTCTGGGGGCTCAGGTGGTTCCTTGAGGACCATCTCTGTCTCCATTAGGACGGCGTGGTGCCTGGCCTCCTGAGCCGCTAGGATGCGCCGCAAGTTGCGCTGGTAGGCGGACGACACGCTCAGCAGGCTGAAGGGCATGCGAATGTAGTTGTGTGGTGGACCATCGCAGCGCCCCGCGCGCGAAGGCCAGAAAAGCTCCTGAGAAGCGGCCCTGTTGAGCCCTGAGACATTGATGCAGACACGCAGCCCAACATCATCGCCTAGATGGGAAGCTGCGCCTCTTGAGCGGCGGTCGCCGCGCATGGCCCTTGCGTCTTGCAATTCCTGGGTGGTCTTGGTGATGAACTCCTGAACGGTGGGTGATCCTTGCCCAATGCCCTCCTGAGGGAAACGTGCCATGAAGCACGCCTCCAAGTGGTACCCAAGCGCCTCCCTCATGATTTGGGAAAGGTCTGAGGCCTTCCAGAAGAAAGCCCCCGAGCCCTGCCCGAGAAGGGCGCCGGGCATGCCTTCCTATGCGATGGAGGGAGGCGCCCCGGGAGCGGGCACTGATCCTGACAAGGCTCCGGTTGTGACGCCACCCTCCCGAGGTCCTGCACAGCGCAACTGCTTCTTCTTCTTCGGAATGACCTTAGGAGGGCCCTCGCCCTTGCTGTTGGGGTCGTCGATTGCTGCGGCTTGGAAGGCACGCTCGAGGGAGCACACCACATCTCTTTATTCACATGGGACCGTGATGATCCCGCTGCTTCCCAGCATCTTGAGGACATTGTAGCTGTGATGGGTCACCGCCATGAACTTGTCCAGCACTGGATACCCGAGGATGGCATTGTACAGCAGATGAATGTGCACGAAGTCAAAGTCGATGAGCTCGGTGCGGTAGTTCTTGCGTTCCCCGAAGGTGATAGGGAGGCGGACCTGCCCTATCGATGTGGTGGAATCGTCGGTCACTCCTGATAAAGTCTTGGTAGGCTAAATCTGGTCATATGGCACTTGGAGGTTGTCGAACATGTCGACGAAGAGGATGTTGAGCCCTGCACCGCCATCGATGAGGGTCTTGGTAACTTGCATGTTGCTGATGACTGGGGAGCAAAGCACCGGGAGGGCGCTAGCGGTAGCTGCGCACTTGAGCTGATCTGCCGAGTTGAACGTGATGGGGCACTGGGACCATCTGAGCAGACGTGTGGCTTCGAGCTTGGGAAGGACTGCATTCACTTCACGAGCAAACTGCTTGAAGATACGCTGCAAGGCTGGGGCCTGGGCTCTGCCCAAGATGCAGGCGATAGCACGCGGTTCCTAGAAGCCCCCAGCCCCCTCGTCTTGATGGTGTTTGTCATTCCTTCTTGGCGGTGGCCGCATCGGAGGGAGTCCGGCATTGCCTTGAGAACGATCCTCACGAGGCTGATCCCTCAGGCGCCCTCGCGAGGCTGATCCTGCCAGCGGTCCTCATGAGGCCGGTCACGCCACTGCTGGCGTGGGCCACGGTTATCCCAGCGTCCGCCACCACATCCTCCTCCTCGGCCGTAGCCCCGGTCGCCGCACTTGGGGCATTGACCGAAGCGTCCTTCACGAATGGCTCTGAGCTCTTGACAGTCGTTGGTGTTGTGGGTATTTAGGTTGTGGAAGGCACAGAACAGACAGCTCCTCTTGGATGACTCTGGTTGGTCTCTGCCATGCTAGGTGTCTGGTTCCGCTGCGAGCACGGCTGCTCCCTTGCGCTTCACGTCCTTGGCCTTGGATTTCTTCTCCTCTGGGTCTACGGCTGGGAGCTCGAGGAGGGAGAGGCGCCCCTCCTCAGCTCTTGCGCACTTGGTCGCCAAGTTGAACAACTCCAGGGACATGCACAGCTCCTCGTGGATAGCAAGCTCTTCCTTCATCTTGACGTCGCGGACGCCATCAGCGAACGCAGAGATGATGGCCTCGTCCATCACCTTGGCGATCTTGAGGCGGACGTTGTTGAAGCGCTGGATGTACTTCTGGAGGGTCTCTCCCGATTGCTGCCTGACGCGGCGCAGGTCACCCGCAGCCGGTGGGCGGTCGCAAGTGCCCTGGAAGTTGGCGACGAAGCGGCTGCGCATCTCGTCCCAGGAGGAGATCGAGCCCGGTGGCAGGTTCAGGAGCCAGGAGCGGGCGCCATCCTTGAGAGCCATGGGAAACCAGTTCGCCATAACTTTCTTGTCTCCGTTGGCCGCTTTGATGCTCAGCTTGTAGAGCTGCAAGAACTCCGCGGGGTCGGGGGTGCCATCATAGCGAGGAGGCAGATTCGGCTTGAACTTGCCCAGCCAGGCGACGCTACGCAGCTCGGGGTGAAAGCGCGGTAGCTGGCTGTGGTCACCGTGGCCCGCCTTGGGGGTGGATCTTGGTCTTGTGGGGTCCGCACCCTGCCGCTGCAGGTGGCGCGCGGTCTTGCCGCTGCAGCCAGTCCTGGCGCAGTGACGCGAGGAGCGGCGGAGCGTTTTCTTGCGGTCGAGGGACTTCTTGACAGCTTCTTTCTTCACGCGCGGGCGCGAGACGCGGCGGGTCGCGTCGTGGAGCCGCGCGCCTTGGTGCCAGGGCGCCGTCTTGGGGCAGAGGTGGTGGAGGCACTCCGTGATCTACGTCGCCCGTAGCTAGCGAAGGGCGAGGCGGAGAGAGGGACAGCGCAAGGGAGCCCCCTGCGGCGCGGACACGCTCGGCGATGCGGTCGAGACAGTCCTCGTGGGGGCGTCGACCGGTCGGTAGCACAGGAGCTCGTGCACCATGAGGAGCGCGGCCTGTGCGTCCATGGGAGGGCGACGTGCATGGGAAGAAGAATCGGCCGGGGTCAGCGATGGAGTGGCGGTGCGGCCGTCCCGCCGCACCGAGGGGTGCAGCGAGGATGCTTGCTGCTCGTTCCCTACTGGGCTGGTGGCAGCATTGGCCGCAGGTGACAGGGAACGATGAGGTGGCCCATTGATGGGAGCCGTCTGAGCGACTCGGGCGGCCCGACGCTCAGCACGAGCGCGGCGCGCGTCTTCATTGGAGACGACGGAGCAATGGGCATGGAGCGATGGAAGGAAGCTTGGGCGCACCCCTACCTGGCGCCAAATGACGGATCATGGGTTCCGGCAAAACCCACGAGGTTCGAACACTGGAGTGAGCATGAAGGTTTTCTCCCTATCGATCCACGCCCTAGCTCTCTAAGATCTCGCGGACAAACTCGACGAACTCACAAGACAAAGACACAAGATTTATACTGGTTCGGGCCACCGTTGTGGTGTAATACCCTACTCTAGTGTGGTGGTGGTGGATTTCCTCTTGGGCTGACGATGAATAGTACAAGAGGAAGAACCGCCTCCTGAGGTTGAGGTGTTCTTGTGCTTGGCGAACTTGTGCCGGTGAGATGCCTTTGAAAGAGTTCTCCCTCTCCCATTTTTGTCGTCCCCCTTTTCTCTCTCCGAATGAGTTCTCTCTCTACTATGGTGGCTAGTTCTACTTACATTGGCCCTGGTCCTCTCCCCGAATATTGAGCGGGAAGGGAGCCAACAACGGCCAATTTGAAAGGGGATAGCTAGTACATCTTATCCTAACAAAAGTAGTCTTCGCCTGCAAAAGGCTCTGGCGGTGACGCCGTCTTGGGCTCCATGGTAACCTCCGTCTTTCCGTCCTGCTGGTCTTGGTCTCGTTGCATTGATATGGAAACCTTTCCTTGATGCCTCGATACTCCACGCCTGTGCTTTCCCCCTTGGCACCAAAGAGGAAACAAGGACGCTGCGCGCACTGGCGCCCGCCTGGCACCTGCCTGGTCTCGATCGTCATGGCTCACGTCATGAGGACCTCGCGAGGTTTGCCTTGCCTTGATCTCTCCGCCCCTCGTGAGACTGCCTGGCGAGGCCGCTCCTGAGGAGGTCTTGCATCGTCCACCTCGCGAGGCTTGGCCACTCGCGTGGGTCTTGAATACCTCGTCGATGAAGATGGGCCATACAGACCTGCTAGCTCAACCATGCCATGGGCCGCAGACAGGCAAGTCTAGGGACCCCCATTCCCAGAACGCCAACAGTAATCCTATAGGCAGTCAGGCTCTGATACCAAAGCTGTCAAGACCCCAATCCTAAGTCACACCGATCTAGCATGTAACACATCATATCACTCTGCGGCCTCACGCATGGTATTCCCACAGGTGCCACCTTACCTGGCCCGGGAGCGTTTGCGCCTTTTGGCTCACGTATATGATAGTGTCGCTAGCATCCATATGACAGAGAACCCGGTCCGACACGACTAGTCGTAAACCCAAAGTGGCACTAACTTACAGGGACATCATACATGACCCATCAACGAACGTGTCGGTCATTAATGTATGAACCCAAGTCGTAGAAAGCGACAAGGACTTAAAGGAACAACACGTGACATTTCCCCGAAGGGACAGACATAGGAACGAAGGACACATGCCGGCTAGCCTAAGTGTTTCGGAGCAGTAGCAAGCTACCATGGCTTAGTGGAAGCACTAGGAGACATTTCCTGATAAGAGAGGCTACCAAGAATAAACAACTAGGTTGTCGGATCCCACACATACCAAGCATTTCAAAATCATACACACGATGTGCTCGATATGTGCAAATACAAGATGGCATCACACAAAACTCTATGACTCAAAATATATATTCATTAGGCTCCGAGGAGCCAGATATTACAAACATGGGTCTGATGACCCAGCATTCAAGTCATACAAGCAATAAGCACATGCAGAAGCCTAACTTGTCTAAGTACAAACAACTACAATGAAAAAGGCTGAGAAGCCTGACTATCTACAAGACCCTACCGAGGGCACAAGATCGTAGCTGAGGTAACAAGCTAAACGTCGAAGTCCACGCGGAACTACTAGAGAGACTGAAGTCTCTCTGCAAAACATAAATTAAGAAAATGTGAGTACAAATGTACCCAGCAAGACTTGCATCAGATCTAGCTACATATGCATCAGTATCAACAAAGGGGGGTGGTGGAGTTTAATTGCAGCAAGCCGGCTTTGACTCGGTGGTTATCCTGAACTACGTCTGCAAGTAACTCTTTGAGGTGGCGCACACGAGTGCACATATTCACCATATCAATACACCACTATGGATCTGCTCCCGCCTCCCTACGATAACGCTATCCATAGCACTGACGCTTAACCCATCGGCTCCCGCCTCCCTACAAGTCCACTGCTCAAGCCACTGCTCCGCGCGTGATGACTGACCGCGGAGTTCTGCTTAGTCTTCACCAGAAGGTGGATCGAAATCACAAATGGGTTAAGCGTCAGTTTGGTTCACTTCTTCACAACATGACTACCACACACAATGCAGTGAAGAAAAACCACTACTACCTCCATCAAGTCTTCGATCGCACCTGGGCAATCCTGTCACATCTGTATGGTGAAGAAGATCTGAAGAACATGGGTCTCAAAGAAGATTTTGACTGGTCTGCACCTCCACCGAAGAAATTCAAGAAGGTCAAGGTTCCTTCTCTGGTGGCCAGCTCATATTCTTCATCGTGCGACACTGATGAACATGAAGATTTGGACGACACTGCGGCAGGCCCTACATCAACAAACGACCCCAACAACGCTGGCGCTCCTTCATCAACTTGATTATCTTCAGGGGCGTTAGTCCTCATTTTTGATCCTTTTGGTCATTCGATGACAAAGGGGGAGAAATATGAGTTAGTCTTCAAGCGGGTCTACTATATGGGCGTTTTTTTTGCTAAGTTACAACTCTTGTTCTTCTAAAACTTTATTGGATCGAGTTGTAATCTTAAACCCGATGGTGCTCTGATACTTTTGATGCACTATTCTGCATGCTTATTCCTCGTTAATATTATTGCACGCATGCTGAATTTCATCAGGCACCATATTTTCATCATGCATTTCAAATTCTTCATATTATATGTTAAATGCGTGTATGAATTACAAGATATAGGGGGAGATCTCCATGATTCAACTCTTCAAGTGTGCATTGCTCCAAAAGCAAATTCCTCACTATGCACATCTTCAGGGGGAGTTCTTCTATATCTTGCAATCAAATTCCTCAATATCAGTAGTTACACTTCATATGTTTATCCCCGTTGAAAACTTAACCTATATTGCCATCAATCACCAAAAAGGGGGAGATTGTAAGTGCATCTAGTGCCCCTTAGTGATTCTGGTGTATTGAAGACTTATAGGTTAAGGGACTAATGCGTTTGTGAGTGTACACAGGTCTATAAGTCCATGAGGACTTTGATATTTACAGGAAAAGTCGACCCCTAAAAATAAATATCTTTGACTGAAGATTTTGATATTTCTGAAGACTTTCATGAAGACTTTGAAAGTGAAGAAATTGGTGTGTCCGTGAAGACTTGATATTCATGCGAGGAATATGAAGCTTGAAGACTTTCATTTTCATAGTTTTGTTTTTTCCCTTTCTTGAGTCATAGGAAACACCGTACTGTTAAAGGGGGTCGAGGAAATACTAAGGAAAAATTTCCATGTGATGCTCAACTCAAAATCCTACACCTACCAATCCCTTCGAGTGAATCCATTAGAAATCTCATACAGTTCAGTCAATTTCTTTAGTGACAGAGACGAAGTTCTTCTGGTCTCTGAGGAATTTCTCCTGACTGAGGAGTTAGGAATTCGCCAGTGCGGATTGCCTACACAGTGAGGAACATGATAGCCCTGAGGATTTTGCTACTCAAAATTCCGACCGTTGCTGTGCTATGCGCCAGCTGTCCCAAAATATCTATCCACCTAACGGTCATATCATTGAAGGGCATTTATGTCTTATCATGTCGGGCTGCTCCCTAGGCTATAAATAGCCGCCCCCTACAACCACTAGTTGGTTGGCTGCTCCGAGAGAAACTGACACTTGTCATTTGAGAGCAACCCATCCTCTAAGGACTTTGAGCGAAAATCATCAAGTGACGAAAAACCAAAAACCCAAAACCCAAACACCTACAAACCCCAAGTGATTGAGCATCACTTAAGAGATTGATCCTGCATGGATCCGACGCTTCTTCAGTCTGTTTTTCTTCATCCTGTGTTATCCTGTGATTACGCTTCCTTTACTCTGTGCCTGTCTTCATTTCATCATGATGACTATGCTTGTATTCTGTTATGTTTACTTTTGAGTACTTATTCCGCTGCTAGTAGTTCTTCGCTAAGGAATTTCCTCACCGACAAATTCCTCAGTGAAGAATTTCATAAAAATCGCCTATTCACCCCTCCTCTAGTCGATATAACGCACTTTCAATTGGTATCAGAGCGAAGTACTCCCTTGTGCTGTGTGATTTTGGTTTAACCGCCTGGAGTTTTAGTTATGTCGACCGCAGGTATGATCAACGTCTCTGCTGGGTGTCCTACCTTCGATGGGACAGACTACCCCTACTGGAAGAATAAGATGCGTATGCATCTTGAAGCAATTGATAACGATCTCTGATATGTTGTGGAAAATGGTGTTCCCTCAGTCACACCTTCTCTGAATGCTGCTAATGTGAAGAGATTCAAGCAACTCGACTCTCAAGCGAAGAATATCATATGTGGCCATCTGAGCAAAGGACAGTATGGCAGAGTGAGTGCTTTGGAGACAACGAAGCTTATCTGGGACAGGTTGTCCAAAGTGAATGAAGGAGTCTCAACTCAGCGTGACTCTCGAGTTGATGTTCTTCGCAATCTCTTCAACCGCTTCAAAAGACTCGACAATTAAAATGTTCAACAAACCTTCGATCGCCTCACTAACATCTCAAATGAGCTTCAAGCACTTGGTGCCACTGACATCACCGACCATGAGGTGGCGAAGAAATTGCTGAGATCGCTTGATTCCTCATTTGACACTCTGGCATTGATGATACAAGAACGTGCTGATTACAAGTCACTTGATCCCGCTGATATTCTCGAGAGGCTAAATACTCATGAGTTCCAACTTGCTGAAAAGAGAGATCTCTATGGTTCAAGCTATGGCAGATCACGTGTACTAAAGGCCAAGGCAGTATCTGAGTCCGAAGATGAAGACTCTGATAGCAGCCTTGGTGATCCTGAAGAACTGAGCCATGATCTGGCTCTGCTCGTGAAGAAGTTCCAAAAGTTCTCAAGACGTGGTCGCCTTGGAAGACCCTCAAGGAGCAATGATTCCTCATCAAGTGACTACAAGAGGAGGCTCTGCCACAAATGCAAGAAGCCTGGACATTACATTCAAGACTGTCCTGAATGGGAAAAGGAATCAAAGAAGAAGAAATACAAGGATTACAGTTCTGATGATGCAAAGAAAAAGAAGAAATCCTCAAAATCCTCATCATCAAAATCCTCAAAGCCTTCATATCACAAGAAGAGCAGCTCCAAGAAGGCCAGGGCATTCATTGGCAAGGAAATGGACTCTGAGGCTGAATCTGAAGAAAATGAGGAAGAGGAGTCATTTGAGGAGTCCGAATCCGGAGTGGCGAGCCTAGCTCTCGCTACTGCATTCATCAGCAAGTCTATCTTCAACACTGAAGAAAATAACCTCACCAACAAAGCTGATGAAGGGGATGGTGACTATGCTCCCACCTACTGCTTCATGGCAAAGGGTGCCAAGGTACTCAAATATACCTCATCTGAATCAAGTGAGAATGAATCTGATGAAAATCTTAAGCCCAGCTATTCTAAACTTGCTAAGATTGCTGTAAAACAACAAAGGGCTTTAGAAAAGGTTCAAAACATGCTAGACAAAAGTGATGATATGTTGGGTGAAGAAATGGATCGCACTAAAGCTTTGGCTGAAAGTCTGCAGAGACTTCATACTAAGTATGACACCCTTCAAGATCAACATAACACTCTCTTATCTGATCATGAGAAGCTTTCTTATGAATTTCTTCAAAGAAAGCAAGACCTTGAGAAGCTAAGAGTGAGTTATGAAGATCTTCAGAAGGAGCGTGATTCATTACTTGCTCAACAAATCAGCGCTTCTCTGGAAGAATTTGTTCCTCCATGCTTGAAGTGCATTGAACGTGAATCTGCTAATTCTTCACCTGAATGTTCAAATGCTGCTAATGTTTCAAATTCTTCACATGCCTCTGCTATCACTAATTCCTCATCTGAGGACATTGCTAGTATCACTGACGATGCAGGGCTGAAGGAATTGTACACGACAGGCATGTACAAAAGCCTCAAAGGGCATCAGGCTCTTTGTGATGTGCTTAAAAAGCAGATCCTCAACAGGAACCCTAGGAAAGAGGATATCGCCTTTGAGAGGAAACTCAATGCTGATGGTACATATTGGAAGCCTGAGCAGTACCCCAAAACTACATGGGTTGCTGCAAAGGGACCTCCAGTTGATCCATCTAACTTATCTGGATTTGCATGTGAATCTCCTCATTCTGATAATGAGTCAATTGACTCCAACTATAAACTGTTCAAAAATAAGAATGGTGAAGTATTTGCTAGATATGTTGGCACTAACTGCAGGAACAGCTCCCCGATGAAGAAAATCTGGGTTCCCAAAAGATGCCTTGAAAATCTTCAGGTGAATGTCATCATGACGCCACCTGTGAAGAATAGGAACCCCAGATCAAATTCTTCATATGGACCAAATTCTTCATATGGATTCAAGTCCTCATACGGACCAAATTCCTCATATAGATCAAAGTCCTCATATGAACATCATCGTGCTAACCCGTCTGTTTCGCAGGGAAGATCTAAGGATTATGGATATGTGCATTATTCTTCAAATCATTATATCCATAAGTCCTCGAAGAATTTCTCTGCATACTCTTATGCTTACTCTAACCCCTCTTATGTGAAACAAAATGGACTGGCTTCTATGCCATCCTTCTCGTATGGAGCTCGCAGAATGATGAACTCTTTGCCACCCCTTCAGATGTGGGTGGTGAAGGAAAAGAACTAATCTCTTCTGCAGGGTCAGGTCTCCGGACGCATGTAATCGTCTGAAGAATTTGCTGGAGACCTAAGCATGCCTGATAGGATGCAGGCTAATCATGAAGAAATGAACTTCCATTTCTCACGTCCTCATATTGCTTTATCAGTTCTTTTACTTGATGAAATTGATCTGATGAATTGATGTCATATTCTTCACTGATGAAGTATATGAGTTTGTAAGCTGCACTAATTCGTCTGCAGGATGATCAACCCAAAGCCACTGAGTGGGTCCTCGATAGTGGATGTACAAACCACATGACTGGTGACAAGAATCTATTGATGGATGCTCCATTATCTCCGTTGCATCTGAAGCATATCATCTTTGCTGACAAAGGCAAAATTCAGGTATTGGGTCTAGGTAAGGTTGCGATTACAAAGGATCGACACATGGACAAAGTCATGCTTGTTGAGTCCTTAGGATACAACCTTATGTATGTCTCAATGCTTTGTGATCTTGATATGGTTGTTGTCTTTGGCAAGTACCATTGTGTTGTGGTTATGGAAGGTGACAATTCCAAAGTCTTCGAAGGCTTTAGGAGAGGAGACTTGTATATTGTTGATTTCTCTACAGGACCACAACCAGCCGTGTGCTTACTTGCAAAAGCTTCAGAAGGCTGGCTTTGGCATCGACGACTTGGTCATGCAGGCATGAGGAATTTGCACATGCTTGCGAAGAAGAAGCATGTCATTGGTATCAAGAATGTCAAATTCCTCAAGGATCACCTATGCAGAGCCTGTGAAGCTGGGAATATGACGAAGGCCAAGCATCCAGCAAAGACTATCATGACCACCACTCGCCCGTTTGAATTGCTTCACATGGATCTCTTTGGTCCTAATCATTATTCTGCTATTTCAAATGAAGCATCTCAATATGGCTTTGTTATTGTTGATGATTATTCTCACTACACATGGGTACACCTTATTACTTACAAACATGAAGTGCACGAAGTCTTCAAATGATTTTCCTCGAGGGCTTCAACCAACTTTGGTGTGAAGATCAAGCACATCAGAAGTGACAATGGCACTGAGTTCAAGAATTCTGGTCTCGATGACTATCTTGATGAACTTGGTATTACTCATGAGTTATCTGATCCTTACACTCCTCAGCAGAATGGCGTCGTGGAGCGCAAGAATAGGACTCCTGCTGAGATGGCTCGCACTATGCTTGATGAATACAAAACGCCTCGTCGTTTCTAGACTGAAGCAATTGATACTGCATGCCACATCATCAACAGAGTATATCTTCACAAATTCTTCAAAAAGACTGCCTATGAACTCCTCACTGATAAGAAACCCAATGTAAGCTATTTCAAAGTCTTCGATGCTAAATGTTGGATTAGAGATCCTCATCACAACTCAAAATTTGCACCGAAAGCACATGAAGGTTTTATGCTTGGTTACGGAAAGGACTCGCACACCTATAGTCTTCAACAACGTTCTTCACAAAGTTGTTGAAACTATAGATGTGCGTGTCGGATTTCGGGTTCCGGCAGACCCTTGAGGTTCGAACACTGGGGTGCGCGCGGAGATTTCGCCTTCTACCTACCTGCACCCCTCCGCCTCGCTAAGATCTAGGCTAAGGAAAGAACGGCACAAGAAACACATGGTTTATACTGGTTCGGGCCACCATTGCGGTGTAATACCCTACTCCAGTGTGTGGTGTGGTGGATTGCCTCTTGGGCTGATGATGATGAGCAATACAAGGAAGAACAGCCTTGCGAGGGTCTGTTCTTGGCTGGGGCGATGAACTGCTGGGAGGAGTTCAATCACCCTTCTCTCTCTCTTCTTGATTCTCCCTCTGATTCGACCTTCTCCCCCCTGCCCTATTGGTGGCTGGTCCTATTTATAGGCAAAGGCCCTGGGCCACTTCCCAAATATTGAGCGGGAAGGGCGCCAACAATTGGCCATTCTGAAGGGGAACATCTGGTACACTTATCCTGACTAAAGTTGGTCCTCGCCTACCAAAGACTCTGGTGGTGACGCCGGCTTGGGCTCCACAATGACTTCCTCCCTGCCGTCCGACTAGTCTTGGTCTCGTTGCACCGAAACGGGCGCCTTTGCTTGATGCTCCCGCCTGCGCTTGCTCCCTTTGCACCAAAGAGGAAAGGAGGACATTGCGCGGGCTGGCGCCTGCTTGGCGCCCTTGGTCATCATGGCTTACGTCACGGGCACCTCGTGAGGTACCCCGCCTTGATCTCTCCGCCTCATCGCGGACCAGTCTGATGAGGTCGTGCCTGAGGAAGCTCCGTGTCGTCCGCCCCGCGAGGCTTGGCCCCTCGCGAGGGTCTTGAGTCTGTGTTGATGAAGATGGGCCGTGCTGGCTCGCCTTTTGAGCCACGCCACAGGCCGTAGGCAGGCAAGTCTGGGGACCCTCGTTCCCAGAACGCCGACAGTAGCCACCGGGCCCAAGGCGCGCCCGGGCTTGGCCGTGCAGGGAGGCGAAAGGGCAAGAGCGAAGCGCCGCAGGCCCTAACAGCCTGCGGTCTTGGGCGCCACATGGCGGTTGATTGGACGTGGGCGTCTCCACTTCCCCATGGCGCCTCGGCAACTGCACGGATTGGACAAGTCCCTGCATGCAAAGCGGGTCATGATTACCTGCGATCGTGGGGGCCAACGGTTGGCCCTCGCCGGCTATAAGTACGGATGAGCGCGCGCCCTTCCAGTTCATCTCCCCTTGCTTCTCCTTCTTCTTCATGGCCCCGTCGAGGAGGTTCTCGGCCGCAGAGAAGGGGTAGGCTCGTGAGGTTGAGCCTGCCTCTCCCCCGCCCAATCGCAGTCGAGGGCGCCCTCGCAAACATCCTGTGGCCACCACGACAGCTCCCCGCGGCCGTGGAGACGATTTCTAGCACGGTGACGGGCGGACTGCTGTGGCTGGGGGGCGCGCTTCAATCGCGCGTCCCCCTAGGCCACACTTTCGCGCTGCAGAGGTGCTACCGGAGTTCGTTGTGTGGTCGGCGGAGCCGACTAGCACCCGTCTTCCACTTCCTCTCTTCCTCCTCGGCGAGCTCCCGGCTGGCGCCCAGGGCGGCCTCTGGCTCCAGGCTGGCGGCTGCTGCAGCCGGGCCTCATGGGCTTCACTGGAGGTCTCCGCAGCCGGGAGCCTGGCCTTGGCCCACGGTTGGCAGACGTTTGCCCGCGCGCGTGGCCTGAGCCGTCGGTGCACCCTGCACTTCAAGTTTGACGGCGATGCCACCCTCTATGTGAGGGTGTTTGGGGAAGATGGTCGTCGCGCAGGGTGCTGCCCCGAGGACGACGACCGCGGCCGGGAACCCAGCTCCGGCGATGATGGAGAGGACAACGCTCGCGTGACTGACGGCGCTCAGGGTTCCCCAAGCTTCTCCGGTTCTTCTTCAGGCGGCGACTCTTCTAGCGGTGGCCGCGGTCAACCTCCATGCCGTCTTACCTGCTCGGGAGGTGGTAGCGTGTCTGCCCGCCGTCGCGCCTCGGTGAAGCGCGAGAGGGAGTCTGCCTGAGCCCCGGAGGTAGCTCGAGTCTTCCCTGCAAGCCAGTGTGAGGCGAGCTGCGCCTGATTTGTTCTTTCTTTTCCTTTTTCCTGCGTAAAAATACAGTAGCGTGAAGCCCCGCGGGGGCGTGTTTGGGTTATTGCTGTTAATCATCGCTTTGCTTCCGTTATCGTGCCTTCCTACTACGTGCCCGCATGTGGATAGTTCCCGGCCCCAGCCATGGGGGGCGACCGACCCATGCCCTGTGTTCGTGTCGCGGTGCCCGTGGGGCACGGACTGGAGGGGTGCTCCTGTAATGGACCCAGGTTGCGAAACCTTTGAATGACTAGGACAGGAACACTCGCGAGGGCGCTCGGCTACCCCCCTCGCAAGGCCTTGCATAATAGAAATCTAGGCAGGAGAGTGAAAAGTCGAAGAACCACAAGCCAAAGACGACAATAACTTCAATAAAACTTTGAATGAGAATGAACAAGCCAACTACGGAAAGCAAATGAAAAAGCCGCGTCTGGCACCTAATCTAGTCTTCGACGTCTTCTCACCAACGCGGAGCTAAGTGCTGCCACTGGGCGTGGGATGGAGCCCCAGGGCCTGAGGCCGGCGCTCCTGAGACTCTGGGGCGTGTACAACCCCAACTCATTATTACATGAGAGTGTCACGGGCGGCGAGCTTCACAGGCATTGGCCTTCTTCATAGGCTCCGGGCCTTTTCCAAAATGCGACGGCTTCACAGGCATTCGCCTTCTTCACAGGCTCTGGGCCTTTTTCCAAAACCCGACAGCTTCACAAGCATTCGCCTTCTTCACAGGCTCTGGGCCTTTTCCAAAACGCGACAGCTTCATAGGCATTCACCTTCTTCACAGGCTCTGGGCCTTTTCCAAAATGCGATAGCTTCACAGGCATTCGCCTTCTTCACAGGCTCCGGGCCTTTTCCAAAACACGACGGCTTCACAGGCATTCGCCTTCTTCACAGGCTCTGGGCCTTTTTAGGGGTAGAACCTCCGGAGGTGCTGGATGTTCCATGCGTTCTGGATCGGCACCCCCTCCTGAGTCTCCAAGCGCGCGGAGCCGGGCCTGGAAACATGAACAACTTTGAACGGGCCCTCCCACATGGGAGAGAGCTTGTGCAGTCCCTCCCTGGAGAGAACCCGCCTGGGCATGAGGTCTCCTACCTCAAGAGTTCTAGGGCGGATGTTGCGGCAGTGATATCGCCGCAGTGCTTGTTGGTACCTCGCCGCTCGCAGCGCGGCTTCTCGGCGACGTTCCTCCGCCAGCACGAGGTCCATCCCCCGCATGGCGTCCTGCTGCGCCTCGTCGAATGCCAGGACCCGCGCAGAGCGACGTCTGACCTCGTGAGGGAGGACCGCTTCGGCTCCGTAGACCAGGAAGAACGGGGTCTCTCCAGTCAGCTTGGTCGTTGTTGTGCGGATGGACCACAACATGGACTGAAGCTCGTCGTACCAACCTCTGCCGCAGGCCCCCAGCTTCTTCTTGAACGTCCTGGTCTTGAGGCCCCTCAGGACCTCTGCGTTGGCTCGCTCGGCCTGGCCGTTGCTTCAGGGGTGCGCCACCGAAGCGTAGCATATCTGCGTTCCAAGGTTAGCACAATATGTTTTGAAGAGGTTACTGGTGAACTGCGAACAGTTGTCCGTGATGATGCGGTTCGGCACCCCGAACCGGCTCACGATGCCCCTGATGAACTTGACCGCAGAACCCACGGGAATGGTGCGGACAGCCTCTACTTCAGCCACTTGGTGAACTTGTCCACGGCGATGTAGAGGTAGCGGTAGCCCCCTGACGCCCGAGGAAACGGGCCCAGGATGTCCAGCCCCCAGACTGCGAATGGCCACGAAAGGGGTATAGTCTGCAGGCCTCCTGCCGGCTGATGGATCTGCTTGGTGTGGAACTGGCAGGCCTCACAAGCTTTCACTAGTTCGATGGCGTCATTGAGTGCGGTGGGCCAATAAAACCCACTGCGGAACACCTTACCGACGAGGGCCCGTGATGATGAACGATGTCCACAGTCTATGCCGTGTATATCTTCTAGCAGTTCCTTTCCTTGCTCCCTGGAGATGCAGCGCAGGGATACATCGTTTGGTCGCTTCCGGTAGAGCTCTCCATCCTTGATGCAGTATGCCGTGGCCTGTCGTGCCACATGCTCTGCTTCCTCCTCCTTCTTCGGCAGGGTCCCTTGTGTTAAGTAACTCCGGAGCTCCGTGAGAGCTCCTGAGGCAGGTGGCTGGGGGAGCTCCTCCCGAGGCTGAGCCGTGTTTGACAATGACGGCAGGGCTGAGGGCTTGAAGAGCCGCTCCTCGAAAACGCCAGGCTCCTGAGGTAACCGCCTGGACGCCCATTTGGCGATGTCGTCGGCCTCCTGATTGGTGCCACGGGGCACGTGCTGCAACTCCAACCCCCAGAACTGCTTCTCCATCCTGCGGACCTCCGCAAGGTAGGCTTCCATGTGCTCATCTTTCGGCTCGTACACCTTGTTGGAGAAATTGACAAGGAGCTGTGAATCGCCCTTGATGGTGAGGCGTTTCACCCCCAGGGCAGCTGCGGCCTTCAAGCCCGCTATTAAACCTTCATACTCCGCTATGTTGTTGGAGACCTTTTCACCTTGCTGGAAACAGAACTGCACAGCGTAGTAGAGCTTGTCCTGAGTGGGCGATATAAGCACCGCCCCAGCCCCAACGCCATGCCTGGAGAACGCCCCATCGAAGTACATGACCCAGCCTTCTAGCGTCTCGCTACCCGGGGAGAGGGACCGATCCTCGTCAGCCTTGAGGCCTGGTGCCTCCGTCCATTCTGCCACAAAATCCGCCAATGCTGCTCCCTTGATGACTCTGGTCGTGCTGAATTCGAGCTGAAACGCTTGCAGTTCTATGTTCCACTTAGCGACCCTTCCAGCTGAGTTAGGGCTCCTGAGCACTCTCTCCAGGGGGTATGACGAGACGACCTTGATGGGGTGACCCTGAAAATAGTGCCGCAGCTTGTGCGAGGCCACCAGTAGCGCGAGGAGGAGTTTCTGAGGCATGGGGTACCGTGCCCTCGCGTCCCGCAACACCGTGCTGACAAAGTACACTGGGTTCTCAACGAGGTTGGGTGCGTCAGTGCTGGTGGCTCCCTTCGGAGACCATGGCGCCTCCTGAGGTTGGCCATCTGGGAGAGGGGCCTCTTTCGCCTCCGGTGCACCCCTCTGCGGCGGCTGATCCTCCTCAGACGCGGTGGCGGTTTCTGTGGGCCTTCCTTGTTCCTGTTTTGCCTTGTCCCGGGCTGCTGCTATGGTTTTGATTCGACGCTCCTCTCTAACCACCACTAGGGCTGCGCTGGCGGAGTAGGGAGTGGTGGCGAGGTAAAGCACCAGGGGCTCTTGAGGGCGCGGAGCCACCATGACTGGTGGGCTGGTCAGGTATCTCTTGAGATCCTGGAACGCCTTGTCGGCCTCTTCAGTCCACTCAAAGGGCCCCTTTTTCTTCATTAGCTGGAAGAAAGGCAGCGCTCGCTCCCCCAACTTGGAGATGAAGCGCCCTGGTGCGGTCACGCGCCCAGTGAGCTTCTGCATTTCTTTGAGGGTCTTTGGCGGGCTCATGTCCTCCACTGCCTTGACCTTTTCCGGGTTAGCCTCGATGCCTCGGTGGGACACGAGGAAACCCAAGAGCTTGCCCGAGGGGACTCCGAACACAAACTTCTCTGGGTTGAGCCGCAGGTTCACTGCGTTGAGGCTCGCGAAGGTTTCCTCCAGGTCTTGTATCAGGGTCCTGGCCTCCCGAGACTTAACCACAATGTCATCGACGTAAGCTTCAACATTCTTCCCGAGCTGCGGTCCCAAGGTGATGTGCATCAGCCGCTAAAAGGTCGCCCCTGCGTTACGTAGCCCGAATGGCATGCATGTGTAGCAGTACACACCACACGGGGTTAGGAAGGCTGTCTTTTCGACGTCTTCTACCGCCATCTTGATCTGGTGATACCCAGAGAAGGCATCCAAGAAGCATAGCAGGTCGCATTCCGCGGTGGAATCGACGATCTGGTCGATGCGGGAGAGCGGGAACGGATCTTGCGGGCATGCCTTGTTGAGGTTGGTGAAGTCGACACACATGCGCTCCTTCCCTCCCTTCTTTGGCACAACGACAGGGTTGGCCAACCAATCCGGGTATCGGACCTCGCGAATGACCCCAGCGGCTTCTAGTTTGTGGGTCTCTTGGACGATGAAGGCCTCCTTTTCTGTGGACTGCCGCCTTGCCTTCTGCTTCATAGGGCGCACGTTGGGGCACACGTTGAGGTAATGCTCGATTACACTCCTAGGGATCCCCGCCAACTGGTCAGGCTCCCAAGCGAATACCTTCTTGTTTGCGCGCAGGAACCTGACCAGGGCCTCCTCCTGCTCGGGTTCGAGGTTGGCGCCTATGGTGAAAGTGGCGTTGGTGGACCCGTCCTCATCGACGGGTATCTGCTTGGTTTCTGCCTTGTCTTGGGTGCACAACTGTTTCTTCTTGGCGGGTGCAGCCCCCTTGGGCTCGGGGGTCTCCGAGTCGGCGGGCTGCACCGTCGCCGCCGTCTTGAAGGCGAGCTTGAGCACCCGCAGCGTCTCTCCGGTGTCCCCGTGCACGGTGAGGACACCGCTGCTCCCGGGCATCTTCATGAGGTTGTACGCCGGGTGCGTCGCGGCCATGAACTGGGCCAGCGCTGGGTAGCCGAGGATGGCGTTGTAGGGGAGGCCGATGGGGGCAATGTCGAAGTCGACCAGCTCCGTGCGGAAGTTGTTGTAGGTGCCGAAGGTTACTAGGAGCCGGATCTGTCCCAAGGAGCTGGATGATCCGCCCCCAACGCCTGAGAAGGGCCGACTGGGTTGCAGCGGTTCCAGGGGTATGCAGAGGAGGTTGAAGGCCTCGACCGAGAGCACGCTGAGGCCCGCACCGCCATCGATGAGAGTTCTGGTGACGGCCACCTGGCAGATGGTGGGGGTGCATAGCATGGGGAGCGCACCCGAGCAGGCCGAGTTGGAGGGGTGGTCCTCCGAGCTGAAGGTCAGGTCGGCCTTGGGCGCCGCCCGGTCCAGGAGAGCCCCGTGCCGCGTGGAAGCGGCGCTGACCCGGCGGATGAACGACTTGACGTGGTGACTTGTAGGCGGCGCCTGCGAGCCGCCCAGGAGGGCCGCGACGACCGGGGGTGTTGGTGTAGCATGGTGGGCGGAGAAGAGGCTGCGGGGCTCTTCCCAAGAGGCCACGGAGGCTGCCGGCAGGTGGAGCAGCCATGCGCGCGGAGTGCCGGTGAGGGCCATGGGGAGCCAGTTGGCCATGACCCTATCGTCACCTCCAGCTTCGAGGATGGCCTCCTCGCACGCCAGCAAGAAGGCCAGTGGATCAGTCGCGCCGCCGTAGCGCGTCAGCGTCGTTGGCTTGAACTTGTCCGGCCACCGTACCCGTTGCGGGGCTGGGGCCAGGGCTCGGAGCCCCCTGGCCCCCGTGTTGGCGCCGGCGGCCGGAGCGGGCGACGCGCTACTCATCGTGAGGCAGGCCGTGGCGGTGGCGGAATGGAAAACTCCGGTGCACCCCTACCCGGCGTGCCAAATGTCAGATTCCGGGTTCCGGCAGACCCTTGAGGTTCGAACACTGGGGTGCGTGCGGAGATTTCGCCTTCTACCTACCTGCACCCCTCCGCCTCGCTAAGATCTAGGCTAAGGTAAGAACAGCACAAGAAACATAGGGTTTATACTGGTTCGGGCCACCGTTGCGGTGTAATACCCTACTCTAGTGTGTGGTGTGGTGGATTGCCTCTTGGGCTGATGATGATGAGCAATACAAGGAAGAACAGCCTTGCGAGGGTCTGTTCTTGGCTGGGGCGATGAATTGCTGGGAGGAGTTCAATCACCCTTCTCTCTCTCTCTCTCTCTTCTCGATTCTCCCTCCGATTCGATCTTCTCCCCCCTGCCCTATGGGTGGCTGGTCCTATTTATAGGCAAAGGCCCTGGGCCTCTTCCCAAATATTGAGCGGGAAGGGGGCCAACAATTGGCCATTCTGAAGGGGAACATCTGGTACACTTATCCTGACAAATCTGGTCGGGCCGAACACAACAGACATAGCTCTTCCGAGCTGCGTCGTGATATAGCCCAGTACAGAGGCGCCGCAGACCCGCTATGCTTCACGAATGAAGTAATGGATCATAAAATCCCAGAGGGTTTCAAACCTGTAAACATCGAATCATACGATGGCACAACAGATCCGGCGGTATGGATCGAGGATTATCTCCTTCACATCCACATGGCACGCGGCGATGATCTACACGCCATCAAATACCTCCCGCTCAAACTTAAAGGACCGGCCCGACATTGGCTTAACAGCTTGCCAGCAGACTCAATCAGTTCTTGGGAGGACCTGGAAGCCGCATTCCTCGACAACTTCCAGGGCACTTACGTGCGACCGCCGGATGCCGACGACTTCAGCCACATAATTCAGCAGCCAGAGGAATCAGGCAGATAATTCTGGACACGGTTCCTAACAAAGAAAAACCATATAGTCGATTGTCCGGACGTAGAGGCCCTAGCAGCCTTCAAGCATAACATCCGCGACGAGTGGATTGCCGGCACCTGGGACAGGAAAAGCCGAAATCCATGGCAGCCCTCACGACACTCATGACCTACTTTTGCGCGGGAGAAGACAGCTGGCTAGCTCGCAGTAACAACTTATCAAAGAACCCTGGTAATTCGGATACCAAGGACAAAAGTGGCAGGACACGTCGGAACAAGCAAAAATGCCGCGTTAACAGCGACAGCAATGAAGACACGGCAGTCAATGCCGGATTCAAAGGCTATAAATCCGGTCAGCGGAAAAAGCCATTCAAAAAGAATACTCAGGGCCCATCCAGTTTGGACCGAATACTCGATCACTTGTGCCAGATACATGGCACCCCCGAAAGGCCAGCCAATCACACTAACAGGGATTGTTGGGTGTTCAAGCAAGCAGGCAAGTTAAGGGCCGAAAACAGAGACAAGGGGTGGCACAACGACCACGAGGAGCCCAAGCCGCCGAACAACAACGGACAGAAGGGCTTTCCCCCAGAAGTGCGGACGGTGAACATGATATACGCAAACCACATTCCCAAGCGGGAGCGGAAGCGTGCACTACGGGACGTATACGCGATGGAGCCAGTCACCCCAAAGTTCAACCCATGGTCGTCCTGCCCGATCACTTTTGATCGAAGGGACCATCCCACTAGCATCCGTCATTGCAGCTTCGCCGCATTGGTTCTCGACCCAATCATCGACGGATTTCATCTCACAAGAGTCCTCATGGACGGCGGCAGTAGCCTGAACCTGCTTTATCAGGATACAGTGCGGAAAATGGGCATAGATCCCTCAAGGATTAAGCCCACAAGAATGACCTTTAAAGGCGTTATACCAGGTGTAGAAGCCAACTGTACAGGCTCAGTAACACTTGACGTGGTCTTCGAATCCCCGGACAATTTCCGAAGCGAAGAGTTAATCTTCGATATAGTCCCGTTTCGCAGTGGCTATCACGCCCTGCTCGGACGAACCACATTCGCAAAGTTCAATGCGGTGCCGCACTATGCATATCTCAAGCTCAAGATGCCAGGCCCTCGAGGAGTAATTACGGTCAACGGAAACACCGAACGCTCCCTCCGTACGGAGGAGCATACGGCGGCTCTCGCAGCGGAGGTACAAAGTAGCCTTCTCAGGCAATTCTCCAGTCCGGCCATTAAAAAGCCAGACACTGCCAAGCGCGCCTGGAGTAACCCACAGCAGGACCGCCTGGCACACTCTGAGCAAGCGTAGCAATGCGGCCCCAACCCCAGCTTTCATGACATAGCGAAACCAGTACCTCGCGTACATAACTACGCCCTTGAAATACCATGGGCACAGGGGAAGGGGCACAATAACGGCACGCCCAAAATACGGCTTAAAACGTACTAGGGGCTACCGGATTCTTTTTTCAATTTTTTCTTACTTTCAGGACTCCATACTTCGGACGACCTGTTCGGCAATTTAACTGCCGCACAAACGATGCAAGTTCCAGGGAGGCAGACAAGCCATGCCGCATTATGGAACTCCCAGGTGGTCTCTGTTACGAGCGGTATACCTGTTTTAAATACAATTCCGCGGCCTGCCCCTGGTCAGGACATACTGAATAGTCCAATATCTTTTGCTTACCGCACTATTTGTATCGTTCGGCTTTGATAAATAGCCTCTCTATAAACAATGCTTAGCTTCTTGTCTATTTTTTGCATTATCTTCTTTTCACATTTATGTTTATTAAATGACATGATTGCACCCGTACACCATGGTACGGCAAACACGCCAGGGGCTTCAGTACCCCTCATAATGGTGTGAGAAGTTCGTACACTTTCACAAGTGTGGCACCCCGAACTTATAGCACTATATGCATTGGCTCCGAATCATGATTTGGGTCAATAGTTGGGTTTGCCCGGCTCCTATGTTTTGGTGCCTTACGTTCCGCTCTATCGGCTAAGGTAGCACTAGGAGAACCACTGCGATTGTGCCCCGGTTCAGCTGGGTTAAGCACCTCAGTGGAGAAAGCTAAAACTGACTGTCATGACGTGGTGAGAGACCGGTCGCTGTTCGAGAGGTTTTTTCGAGTCCCTAAAGGCTTATGCCCCTTCGAGCGAAGAGCTGGCTTTGTCCGGCCAAGGTGTGGATAGCGCCCCGAACTCGGTCTTCCAAACTAGGGGCTTCGCCGAAATTTAAAATTATAGAGTTCTATGGCTAAGTGAGAGTGTTCAAGCATTATAGTCCGATTGCCTGGTTCGTTGTGCTGAGCGCCTCCCTCGAAGGACCCAACTATGGGAAAAAGAGCGCACAGGTTTATCCCGAACACCCCAGCACTAGTGGCACGGGGGCAGAATCCGACGACTGGCCATCTCTCAATTTTTGATAAACGGCCGCACAGAAAGTAATATTTTAAATTCAATAAGCATTGCTTAGCGCATATGAACAAGTTTTCAGCGCACAGGATAAACACGAGCGAGTTCATTCAAATATCACATCCTTGGTACATTCATCCGCCACAAGGCGGGCACCTGCAAGAACATCCTTGTAGTAGTTCTCGGGCTTGCGATGCTCCTTCCCCGGCGGCGGCCCGTCCTTCACAAGCTTCTCACCGTCCAGCTTACCCCAGTGCACCTTTGCACGGGCAAGGGCCCGGCGGGCACCTTCAATGCAAACAGAGCGCTTGATGACCTCAAGCCTCGGACAGGCCTCCACCAGCCGCCGCACCAGCCCAAATAGCTCCCAGGCAGGGCCTCTCCGGGCCACAACCGAACTATGAAGCCCTTCATGGCCTGTTCGGCTGCCTTGTGGAGCTCGACCAGCTGTTTCAGCTGGTCGCTCAAGGGCGCAGGGTGTCCGGCCTCAGAATACTGAGACCAGAACACCTTCTCCGTCGAGCTGCCCTCTTCAGCTCGGTAGAATGCGGCGGCGGCGGATATGCTGTGGGGAAGATCTGCGAATGCCCCCGGAGAGCTCCGGATCCGGGTAAGTAACAAGTAGTTTACTTTTATATTTCTGCTTTGCATAAAGAATGCCTTATCCACTGTTATCTTCCTCATCTCCTCCAACTCTTGGAGGGCCTTTTGGGCTTCGGCCTTGGCAGACTTGGCAGTCTCAAGGGCCATTGCGAGCTCGAATGCTTGCACCTTTGACTCAAGCTCCAAACTCTCATGTTTTTTCATGAGAGCCTGAAGCTCTTGTTGAACCTCGCCGACCTGAGCCCCAAGTTTGTCTCGCTCGGTGCGCTCTGTGGCCGTTTTCTTTTCGGCCTCAGACAGCGCCTGCTTAAGGGTCGCCACCTCAGTCGTGGCCCCTACAATAAGCAGTACAATCCTGTTATGTTTTTCCAATCACGCCTTTTTATAGGCACTTTTTCTGTAA
Organism: Triticum aestivum; assembly: GCF_018294505.1. Lineage (NCBI taxonomy): Eukaryota > Viridiplantae > Streptophyta > Magnoliopsida > Poales > Poaceae > Triticum > Triticum aestivum. The sequence continues at coordinate 460,352,056 of NC_057809.1, forward strand.
GGTATTTCTTACCTTCTTTCTCCTCGAGCAGCCGCTTGGCAAGGCCGAGCTCTTGCTTGGTCCGGTCGAGGTCCTGCTTCAGGACACCCACCTCTGCAGTCAGTGCGGCGGTGGATAGCAGCGAAGCATGCATACGCATATTGACTATTTTTTGTTAGACTCCTGCGATATTTAATAGATCCTCTATTCAGCTTTTCTTTCCGAACGCCAAACAGAGCATCAGGGGCTACTGTCTATGTGGTAATATTTTTACATATTTTTACTTACCTCAAAGCCTGTTAGAAGGCTAGCGCAAGCTTCAGTTAGTCCTCTCTTGACGGACTGAACCTTCTGGATCACCATACTCATAATAGTACGGTGCCCCTCGTCGATGGAGGCGCCGTCGAGCACCTCCAGCAGATTGTCCGGCACCTCCGGTTGGACGGAGGCCGCCGACTCAGAAGGCTTGCTCCTCTTAGAAGGAGTTCGCCTACCGCGGTCCGGAACTGTGGAAGATTCCGGCGCGGTGTCCGGCACAAAGCCGGACTTGGAGCCCTGGGGGGGCCTTATTCCCTTCACTCCTGGAGTCCGGGAGGTTGCCTTGCGGCTCCTCCGGGACCACCTCCTACTGCCCCGGAGCTTGTCTGCAGTGTGGGGGGAGACAGCGGGCGGAACTGAGTTCACGTCCGATGAGTCCAGGGAGCCGCCCGACGATTCGTTGAATTCGGCCCGGGGCGGGCTGCATAATTACGTTCGACATTAGGGAAAGCTGTGCAATAAAGGAACATCATGAGTTGCTCTGATATCCGAACTTACGATTTTGCCGGACGCTTGGGCCTGTTTGGCCACTCCTCTCCACCCTCTTCGGCGTCGGGGGAGTAGTCCAGCGGAGGGATCTTCCTTTTCCTAGACCCCTCGGCCTCCCCCGTTGGGGCGGCCTTCCTCTTCTCTCGTCCCTCCGCTGGGGGGGAGAGTTTTCTTCTTCCTCCTCCTCGTTTTCACGGGAAGAGGGCGTCTCGGACTCGTCGGATGACGAGTCTGACACCACCACATTACGGGCACTCTTTCGAGTCCCCGTGGTCTTCTTCTTCTTGGCCTTCTTCTCCGGCACCACATAAGGCGCCGGAACCAGCAACTTCACTAGTAGAGCTGAGGCTGGGTCTTCGGGCAGCGGAGCCGGACAGTTAATCGGTCCGGATATCGCTCGCCAAGCCTGTCAAAGGTAAGGGAGTTTAGATCCCGCATAGAGTCAAACTATGAAAAAAGCTTAACATCCTGTAAAAGGTGAAGATAGCTTACCTCGCTAGCGTGACGCTGCGAGCTGTATCCGTGGTCCTCGGAAGCGGATGCGGGAGCCTCGGCGCCCTTGAATAGCACCTTCCAGGCATCTTCGTATGTCGTGTCGAAGAGCCTGCTAAGGGTTTGGTGCTGCGCCGGGTCGAACTCCCACAAATTAATATCCCGTTGTTGGCACGGGAGGATCCGGCGGACGAGCATAACCTGGATTACATTAACAAGCCGGATTGGCTTGTTCACCAGGGACTGGATGCATGTTTGCAATCCGGTCACCTCTTTTTCGTCACCCCACGACAGGCCCGTCTCTTTCCAGGACATAAGCCGCGTGGGGGGTTCGGATCGGAACTCGGGGGCTGGGATCCAGTTCGGATCACGTGGCTCGGTGATGCAAAACCACCCGGATTGCCACCCCTTTAGGGTCTCCACAAAAGAGCCCTCGAACCATAGGACGTTGGCCATCTTGCCTGCCATGGCGCCTCCGCACTCCGCCTGGCTGCCGTGCACCACCTTGGGCTTGACGTTGAAGGTCTTGAGCCAGAGGCCAAAATGAGGGCGGATGCGGAGGAAAGCCTCGCACACGACGATAAACGCCGAGATGTTGAGGATGAAGTTCGGGGCCAGATCATGGAAATCCAGGCCGTAGTAGAACATGAGCCCCCGGACAAATGGGTGGAGTGGAAAACCCAGTCCGCGGAGGAAGTGGGGAAGAAATACTACCCTCTCATGGGGCCTTGGGGCGCGGAGAAGCTGCCCCTTTTCGGGAAGCCGGTGCGCGATGTCCTTAGACAGGTATCCGGCCTTCCTTAGCTTCTTGACTTGGCCCTCCGTAGCGGAGGAGACCATCCACTTGCCTCCCGCTCCGGACATTGCTGGAGAAGGTTGAGGTGGGAAGTGCAGGCTTGGGCGCTGGAGCTCGGGTGCACAGGAGATGGATAGGCAAAGGAGGAAGAAGGCGTAGGTAAAAAGGTGGATCCTTGTCCCCTTATATGGGCGGATGCGGTTGTGCGTCCCCACCTGCCTAGTAAAACTCGCTTGCCTCCCAAGCGCCATTATAAGTGGCGCGGTTGGGTTACCCACGTCCGTATTGATGAGAATCCCGTAAAAGGGGGTACATGATCTCTGCTTTAACAAGACGTGCCAAGGAAACCGCCTCGCAAAACACGCTGAGGTGGAAAAGTGAAAACGATTCAAGTGAAGGACTTGGCTGTAGTGTGATGACACACTACAGAATACGTCAGCAGATTTGATTTGTGTTAATATTATTCTCTCTATGGCAATATGTGGAAGCTTATTTTGCAGAGCCGGACACTACTCTTGGTGTTTACAATCTTCTATGAAGGACTTGGAGGAGGAACCCGCCTTGCAATGCCGAAGACAATTTGCGCGCCGGACTCGTCGTCATTGAAGCCTGATTCAGGGGCTACTAAGGGAGTCCTGGATTAGGGGGTGTTCGGGTAGCCGGACTATACCTTCAGCCGGACTCCTGGACTATGAAGATACAAGATTGAAGAATTTGTCCCGTGTCCGGATGGGACTTTCCTTGGCGTGGAAGGCAAGCTTGGCGATAAGGATATTCAAGATCTCCTACCATTGTAACCGACTCTATGTAACCCTAACCCTATCCGGTGTCTATATAAACCGGAGGGTTGTAGTCCGTAGGCAATCAACTCCATATACAACAATCATACCATAGGCTAGCTTCTAGGGTTTAGCCTCCTTGATCTCGTGGTAGATCTACTCTCGTACTACCTATATCATCAATATTAATCAAGCAGGACGTAGGGTTTTACCTCCATCAAGAGGGCCCGAACCTGGGTAAAACATTGTGTTCCCTGCCTCCTGTTACCATCCGGCCTAGACGCACAGTTCGGGACCCACTACCCGAGATCCGCCGGTTTTGACACCGACAAGCACGTTCGTCCAATTTCTTCGGGCGAGTAGTTTTTCACCGTGGCTATAAATACCCCTCCTTCCCTTCCTCACTTCTTTTACTCCGCTCAACCTCTCTCTCCAGCTCGAGCTTCTCAAACCCTAGCGCCACCGCTACTTCATTGCCGCCGGTGAGGAAGAGCTTCACTGCCTCGACCTCGTCGCCGACGTACTCGCGCCGATCGTGGAAATCTTCACTCCGCCGTCGCCGTAGCTGTCTTCCTCCGCCAAGTTAGGGCGTGGAAGATCTGCACAGACGAACTTCACATCTCCTCACTCTAGTTCCTCATGTTCTTCGTCTAGGGTAATTAAAAGTTACTTTTACTACCCTCGTTGATTCAAATGATTATCTTCAAAATCTTCAATGGTGTTTTTCTTCATAGATTCACACACTAAACACCTCACAATTCATCTGTTCTTGACTCGTTTCTCTAAGCCATGTTTTTTTCTTCAAGATTCCTCAAATGTGTGGATTTTTAATCTACACATCTCTGGAACCTAAGACAAAGAACGGTTAGTGAAATTCTTCAAGACTCATCTGGTCAAATTCCTCAAACTTGTTCTTTTTTCAAAACCTTCTGAGAGCGCATATGACCTCTCCAAATTCCTCGCAACTATACTCTGTTCACAGGTACACATGTCAGCTGCTGAATCACTAGGTTCTCATCAACTTAACTCATTTGCAGCGTTCCTCGAAGAAAAGTTGCATACTTCTTCAGAGAATTCAATTGTTCAAATTCCTCAACTGAAGAAAATGGTTGATGGTAAGAAGCCACAGAAGGGAGGAAAGAGGCCTGAGGTAAATACAGCGTTTGAGATCGCTGATGACATATATGCTGGGTACTGCACACCTACTGAGGAAACCAAGAATGAGCGCAAAGTGCGCATTCAGAAGATAGAGAGGAGATGGGCAAGAGAATGGAGGGAGTAGAGATATGTCACTCCTAAGTACATGAAGAAATTCACACTCAATCCTCCATGCCCAAGAGCTCCATTGGCACCTGGCCAAATCGCTGATCCTACCAGCCTCAAGCGCGGTGAGGACTATCCAAATGAATGGGCCAAGCGCCAAGCCAAGCTGGCTAAGCAAGCCAGAGAAGCAGTGAGGAAATTTAATGAAGACTCTGCTGCTGCTGCTGCCTCTGTTGAGGCCTTTGCTGTCAAGCCAAAGAAGGCTATGTCAAAGAAGCCTGCGCGCAAGCCAAGTGCTTCACCAACAATGCCCTCAAGGCCAAGTTCCTCAGCAATGCCCTCACGGCCAGAATCCTCAAAGCCCTCACGGCAAATTCCTCATGCTGCTCCTGTTCCTCCAAAGTCCTCAGCTCCTCCGCCAAAGCCCCCAGCTGTTCCGACTAAATCCTCAGCACCTGTGCATCTCGCCTCGTGCCAAAGGACTGCAGGCATCTCCATTGCCTCAGGTGTCTCAGCTAGTTCCTCAGCTGCAACAAGTTCCTCAGCTGGCCCCTCACTGCTGAAGACAAAGGCCACTGCTGGACGAGGTCCTCGCCCAAGTCCTCAAAAGAAGCAAGTCACTTTCCAAGTGCCGTCTGATGAAGATGAAGCTGATGATGATGAACTTGCAGAAATCATTAGAGACAGGCAAGTCAGGGCCGCTAGAGCCAAAGGATTAGAGGTGCCACTGCTTTTGGATCCCAAGCTGATCCTCGACTACATTGATGATTGGCACAAGGACCCCAACACTCCCTTGCCTGACTTCAAGCTGACTCTTGGCCAGAGTCACATGCTGACCCACTTCATTCAAGAAGATAAGTGGAAATTTGAGAAGGCCAGGCAGATCAAGAAATCGCAGTACAAGAAAGAGTGCTATCTGAAGAAAAACATTGTCTCTATGACAACTGAAGAACTTGTCACTATTCATACTGAGATTAAGAAACTCAGTGATGACTTTGACGCATATCGTGCTGATTGGCTTGGAGCCAAGGTTCATTTTGTGAAACTTGCGGATAACTTCACTTCCAATGTTGCAGCCCCAACGCAATAGGAAATTCCTCAGGAAGAAGCATCTGCTCAGCCTACTGAAGAAAATGCCAGCACCGCTGATGACAATCAGGCTGTTGAAGATAATGTGAGTTCCAAGGCTGATGACTGCATTCCAGCCGCTGAAGAAAATGCCAGGGCACCCACTAGTGGTGTGACTGAAGAAACTGAAGAACTTAGGGAAGCCACATCCGTTGTGCCTGAAGAAAATCAGCCAGATTCCTCAGCTGCTCCTGCACCAACTTCAACTCCAATCCTTCCATCTGCATCAGATGTGAAGAAGACTAAGGCTGCAGAGTGTGCTGCAGTGAAGAAAAGGAAATCATCAGTTGCTTCAGATTCTTTAGCTCCGAAGAAAATGAAGCCTATGACAAGTTCATTTGCAAATCCGGTTGATGCTGTTCCCATCTCAACCAGGCCATCAAAGGACCTTGTTCCTTTTGATGAAGAATATGTGATCCCCAGCGGATCTGATGAAGAAACTCCTTCTGCTACTTCGTCTGAACCGTTGGATGAAGAAATTGAAGTGGATGTGATCCCTTCAACACCTATCATCTCCTCGCCTATGCCTCAATTCACAGCTGAAGAGGCTGGCGTTGAAGAAATGGAAGATGAAGATGTGGACATTGGCTGCTCCACACCCATAATCAATGATGAATTCTGGGAAAGTGAGCATCCAAACTCTCCAATGTTCACCCCTCTACAGCAAATTCCTCAGTCCCCCACACAAACTGTTCACATGGGATCTGAAGAAACTCATCCCACTGCATCTGTCCATGAGGAAATTCCAGCCACTAGCGCTGAAGAAACTGCTGCTGCTGAACAACCAACGACGCAGACTGCCACTGAGGAGGAACTAGAAATTCCTCAGCCTGAAGAACCTGCGATTGAGATTCCTGAGGTCGTGATGCAACTCACTGACACTCCTCTGCCGAAGCCAAAGGATCCATTCTCACGCAAGCAAAAGTTCAAGGCTGATGATTTCTTCGGTGAGCACGTATTCTTCGAAGATTACAACCCATATGACTCTGCTCGCATTAGGAAAAGGCGTTTCTGGACTGCTAGTCAAGCCAATTTCTATTCCTCAGTGATGTTCAACAAGGAGAAGATCTTCTACCATGAGCATATTCCTCACGTGGATATGGAATCTCTATCGTTCTTCGCACCAGTCCTCAGTGTTCTTCACGACGCTGGACTGCTAAACTTTTGTTCTGACATCTGCGATTGGAATAAAGACTGATTCTTCAATTCTATACAACGCTGCACATCACCAGAGATGCTGAAGATGTGAATTCATGGGTGCTGGACTGGATGTCTAAAAACACTCACTACACTGCACCAGCCTCTGAATTGCTTCGTGCTCTACCACTCAGTCCTCCCCTTGAAGAAGCTCGCTGCATCTACAGTGAACCTGAGCTCACACATCATTACATGCAGGTGCTGATGAAACCTTTGAAGCCAGGTCAAGCACCAAGAACCAAATTCCTCGTGAAGGAATTGCTGTATGTGCCCAGAACTGTCTATCGTGTTCTTACGAGGACAATCAGTCCCATCAAAGGCCACGACTCATCTGATGAGGAAATTGTTGGCATCATGAAGAATCTGGTATTCAACATCGTTCATGGCATTCCTGTCAATTATCACGATTTCTTCATGAGGACTATGGCCAATGTTGCACTGTCTCCATTTGAGCTGAAGCCTTATGCACCTTGGATTATGAGATTCCTCAGGACAAGGTCTTCACTCAACTACAAAGCTGATTTCCAGAATTACCTCAGCTACTTGCCCCCAATTGAAGTCCTCAAGCAGACATATTCCTCAGTTGATGGAAAGGGCAAGGCACCAGCTGTAATAGATGAAGGCATTCATCCATTGGATGGTCAGTTTTGCAAAGCTGCATCTTATTCCACCAATGATGACTCTGCCACACATGACTCTGCCAATACACACAAGTCCACTCCTCAAGCCACGGCTCCGCACGTGATGACTGACCGTGAACTTCTGCTTAGTATTCACCAGAAGGTGCATCGAAATCACAAATGGGTTAAGCGTCAGTTTGGTTCACTTCTTCACAACATGACTGCCACACACAATGCAGTGAAGAAAAACCACTACTACCTCCATCAAGTCTTCGGTCACACCTGGGCAATCCTGTCACATCTGTATGGTGAAGAAGATCTGAAGAACATGGGTCTCAAAGAAGATTTTGACTGGTCTGCACCTCCACCGAAGAAATTCAAGAAGGTCAAGGTTCCTTCTCTGGTGGCCAGCTCATATTCTTCATCGCGCGACACTGATGAACATTGAAGATTTGGACGACACTGCGGCAGGCCCTACATCAACAAACGACCCCAACAACGCTGGCGCTCCTTCATCAACTTGATTATATTGAGGGGCGTTAGTCCTCATTTTCGATCCTTTTGGTCATTCGATGATAAAGGGGGAGAAATATGAGTTAGTCTTCAAGTGGGTCTACTATATGGGCGTTTTTTGCTAAGTTACAACTCTCATTCTTCTGAAACTTTATTGGATCGATTTGTAATCTTAAACCCGATGGTGCTCTGATACTTTTGATGCACTGTGCTCTGATACTTTTGATGCACTATTCTGCATGCTTATTCCTCGTTAATATTATTGCACGCATGCTGAATTTCATCAGGCACCATATTTTCATCATGCATTTCAAATTCTTCATATTATATGTTAAATGCGTGTATGAATTATAAGATATAGGGGGAGATCTCCATGATTCAACTCTTCAAGTGTGCATTGCTTCAAAAGAAAATTCCTCAGTATGCACATCTTCAGGGGGAGTTCTTCTATATCTTGCAATCAAATTCCTCAATATCAGTAGTTACACTTCATATGTTTATCCCCATTGAAAACTTAACCTATATTGTCATCAATCACCAAAAAGGGGGAGATTGTAAGTGCATCTAGTGCCCCTTAGTGATTTTGGTGTATTGAAGACTTATAGGTTAAGGGACTAATGCGTTTGTGAGTGTACACAGGTCTATAAGTCCATGAGGAGTATGATATTTACAGGAAAAGTCGACCCCTAAAAATAAATATCTTCGACTAAAGATTTTGATATTTCTAAAGACTTTCATGAAGACTTTGAAAGTGAAGAAATTGGTGTGTCCGTGAAGACTTGATATTCATGCGAGGAATATGAAGCTTGAAGACTTTCGTTTTCATAGTTTTGTTTTTTCTCTTTCTTGAGTCATAGGAAACAGCGTACTATTAAAGGGGGTCGAGGAAATACTAAGGAAAAATTTCCATGTGATGCTCAACTCAAAATCCTACACCTACCAATCGCTTCGAGTGAAGCCATTGGAAATCTCATACAGTTCAGTCAATTTCTTCAGTGACAGAGACGAAGTTCTTCTGGTCTCTGAGGAATTTGTCCTGATCGAGGAGTTAGTAATTCGCCAGTGCAGATTGCCTACACAGTGAGGAACATGATAGCCCTGAGGATTTTGCTACTCAAAATTCCGACTATTTCTGTCCTATGCGCCAGCTGTCCCAAAATATCTATCCACCTAACGGTCATATCATTGAAGGGCATTTATGTCTTATCATGTCGGGCTGCTCCCTAGGCTATAAATAGCCGCCCCCTACAACCACTAGTTGGTTGGCTGCTCCGAGAGAAATTGACACTTGTCATTTGAGAGGAACCCGTCCTCTAAGGACTTTGACCGAAAATCATCAAGTGAGGAAAAACCGAAAACCGAAAACCCAAACACCTACAAACCCTAAGTGATTGAGCATCACTGAAGAGATTGATCCTGCGTGGATCCAACGGTTGTTACCTTTGAAGACTGTGCTTCTTCCAGACGGTTAGGCGTCATGGTCTAGAGCATCCAAGAGGAATTGTGGATCGCCGAGTGACCAAGTTTGTGAAGGTTTGGAAGTCGCCTGAAGACTTACCACGAGTGATTGGACGAGGTCTGTGTGACCTTAGTTCAAGGAGAATACGGTGAGGACTGGGTGTCCTGAGCTGCGTGTTCAGGACTGGGTGTCCGGGACTGTGTGTCCTCGAGTTTAAATACTCAGCTGCTCCAACCAGACGCACAACTGAGACAGCAGTTGGAACTGGTCTATCAAATCATTGTCTTCACCAAGCTTACTGGTTCTATTTCCTCAACTCTTTCATTTCCTCATAACTGTGTTGTGTGCTTGTTCATATCTGTGTTTGAAGACTTTGACTGAAGACTTTCTCAATTTCCTCAGTTCAATTTCTTCAGTCTGTTTGTCTTCATCCTGTGTTATCCTGTGATTATGCTTCATGTACTCTGTGCCTGTCTTCATTTCATCATGATGACTATGCTTGTATTCTATTATGTTTACTTTTGAGTACTTATTCCGCTGCTAGTAGTTCTTCGCTAAGGAATTTCCTCACCGACAAATTCCTCAGTGAAGAATTTCATAAAAATCGCCTATTCACCCCCCCTCTAGTCGATATAACGCACTTTCACAGGGCGGTGGACGACGGCAAGGCCTAGGAAGGGGACGACGCAGAGCCGGGGAAGACGCGGTAGTGGATGCACACGCGGAGAGGAGTACGAGGGTTCAGTGGTTCGGCTGCGCTGCCATCGCCGCAGAATAACAGGGGGTGTGGGTGAGTGGAGGGATGGTCTGGCCATTGGTGGGAGTAGTAGGGGGCGGTGAGGCCTCCGCGGTAGCATAGCCGGCTATGGGAGGCAGGAGTAGGCGGCAGGACCGGCGCTGCTTTGGGCGGCTGGAGCAAGAAGACCAGAGGTTGAAGAAGCATGACGGCCGTTGGATGGACATCGTACGGTCACTGCAGCTAGAATCGTTTATATTGACTAAGTTGACAAAGCCCTTGGTACGTCAACTTAGTAGGCCCACAGGTCAGCTTCCGAAATGGTGCGCCCCAGATGTCAGGGGGAGGAATCATTTTTTGGGCGGGTGAAGCTAGAATATCCGAGATTGAAGAAGAAGCACGGCATCCGTTGGATGGACATCCAACGGCCACTGCTGCTAGAACCGTGTGTTGACTATAAGTTGACAAAGCCTTGCATACGCGTCAACTCTGTTTTTTTAGGGGATGCGTCAACTTAGTAAGGCCAGAAGTGTGTGGCAGAGAACTTATAGCCCATTTGAGATTTGTAAGAATGTGTAGCCCATTTTTGAACTCTAATGGAACTTACTACAACCCATTTACAGTTTGTTAAAAGTACAGCCCATTTCAACCAACCGTTCAAATCAGAATTCAATAAAAATTTCCCACATTTTGATGGGATCCGAAATATTTTTATCCCGAAATTTCTAGTCATATTAAATACAATTTAAATATAAATTTATATTACATAAAAAATCCAACGAAACATTGCGCTCGCAACAATTAATGAAATTAAAATTTTCAATATCCAAAAACAATATTTTATAAAGTAATCACGTGTTTGGTGCATTTTTTTATAGTTACTGCCCAGTTTTTATAATTACATCCCATTTATTATTTCTTAAAGCCCATTTTCTTGTTAAGCCTAATGCATCCCTCCTAGGAAAGATTTGCAGCCCAGCGGGGAGGAGAATGACAACTTGACCTTGCCTGGGTATTCCTAAAAAAAGTATAGTTGGGCTAGCCATTTTCAGCTTGAAAAAAGTAATATCTGGGCTAGATATCTGGCCTGGGTTAGACGGGCCATAGCCCGCCCAGTTAATACCTGCAGCGATGTTTTCGTTGTTGTTCATAGGAGAAAAATTAATATCTGGGCTAAACATCGAAAAACTCTACAGTGCTCACACCTCAAAAACACAAATATTGCTTGAGCTGCTTGGTCCCAGCTGTCGGCCGCTTCTTGTGCAATTCTCTCGTTTATTGACTACTCCCTCCTTTCCGGTTTACAAGGCTCAATTCAAAAATCTCACCAACCAAAGTAGATGATGAGTGGTGGAATATTTTTTGTAGTTTGCAAAAGCACCCAATTAATGCTTTTGTTTTCCTCAAAAAATTGTGTTTACGAATGCATTAATTGCAATGTATGCATGCATAAAGTGCATGCATTGGTCAGTTTTCTCTTAATACTTGCATGCAATGATTTAATGCACCTTGAAGTCTGAACATGTGAAGGGGAACAGCCAAATTGAGCCTTATAAAATGGAAAAACTAAAATTTTGAGATAAGCCCTATAAACCGGAAAGGAGGGAGTAGTACATAGGTTGACAATGGTGTGGGACCATGATGTCAGGAAACCAGGAGGAAGCAAAATAAATTATAGTTATATATAAAATAAGGAGGCACTTGCGTACGTGAGGCTATGGACCTGGTGGATCCCCATTGTCATCCCCTCCAAGTAAAGTCATCTCCTCGCCCGCGCGCGCTTTCCGCCCGAAACAGTCAGCACCGCCCTCCCCACTTCCCGGTGAAGGTGATTGCTCCACCTTCAAATGACACAAGTGCCGTCCATCCGTCCATCTGCCACCCACATTAATGATACGCGGTTGCCGAGGCGGCTACTCTGGCGCCACACGTCCGCCCCTCCGCCCGCCCACCATTGCTATATAAACTACTGCGTCGGCCATAGCCGCAGTCATCCGCATCCGTTCCCTTTCTCCTGTCCACACCACTACTGCCCACCATGGCTTCCTCGTGCTCCAGCGCTCTTCGGGACGGGAGGACGACGGACCATAAGGAGATGGCAGCCATTGCTACCGACCGGCTGGCCGGCAGGCAGCCGGAGGACGACGACGTCCCAATGGAGAACATGGTAGTCGACGATCCGGCGCCAACCCCCTCCTCCGTGCCATCCTCGCCGGTGCATTGCACCATGACCATCGGCGAGGCCCGTGCCCAATATATGGACAGGGTGAGGCAGATGCGTGAGGAGCAGTTACGGGAGGCGTAGGCCGACACCACATACAACCACCATCTCCTCGAGGAGCACCTGCAGGCGGAGGAGCAGATCGCCGCGGAGCGGGCGGAGCAGGAGGCGCTGCTCGACTTGTACTGCTCCGCCCGCAAGGGCCGCCTCGAGCGCTGGCGGTACCGCATGCAGGTGGCGGAGGCTGCGGCCGCCTACAAAGAGGCTAGCAAAGAGGGCGATGAAGCGGGCGAGGTGCTGTTTGGCGAGACCGAGGACGAGGCAGAGGACAATGCCGACTCTGACGAGTCCCCGCTCCGCTGGCGTCGATGAGGCCCTGTGATACGTCTCCAATGTATCTATAATTTTTGATTGCTCCATGCTATATTATCTACTGTTTTGGGCATTATTGGGCTTTATTATCCACTTTTATATTACTTTCGGGACTAACCTATTAACCGGAGGCCCAGCCCAGATTTGCTGTTTTATGCCTATTTAAGTGTTTTGAAGAAAGGGAATATCAGACGGAGTTGAAACGGAACGAAATCAACTGGAGAAGTTATTTTTGGAAGGAAACACACCTGATGGACTTGGACCCCACGTCATGGAAGGAACGAGGTGCTCACGAGTGTGGGGGGCGCACCCCCCCTAGGGCACGCCCCCTACCTCGTGGGGCCCCCATGGCTCCTCCGACGTACTTCCTGCACCCATATATATCGTCGTACCCTAAAACTTCCAGAACAGAAGATAGATCGGGAGTTCCACTGCCAGAAGCCTCCGTAGCCACCAAAAGTCAATCGGGACCCTGTTCCGGCACCCTGCCGGAGGGGGGAACCCTCACCGGTGGCCATATTCATCATCCCGGTGCTCTCCATGACGAGGAGGGAGTAGTTCTCCCTCGGGGCTGAGGGTATGTACCAGTAGCTATGTGTTTGATCTTAGAATGTCGTTTTATTTTGCTTTGCTTGCTGTTTGAATAGAGTACCAAGATCTGAAATTATTAAATGTTAGAGAGTCTTCACATGGTTGCGTAATTATTCAACTACTCATTGATCTTCACTTATATCTTTCGGAGTAGTTTGTCATTTGCTCTAGTGCTTCACTTATATATTTTAGAGCATGGTGGTAGTTCTATTTTGAAGAAATAAATGAACTCTCATGCTTCACTTATATTATTTTGAGAGTCTTAAATAGCATGGTAATTTGCTTAAAATCCTAACATGCTAGGTATTCAAGAATAATAAAATTCTCTTATGTGTGTGTGGAATACTATGAGAAGTTTGATACTTGATAATTGTTTTGAGATATGGAGATGGTGATATTAGAGTCATGCTAGTTGAGTAATTGTGAATTTGAGAGATACTTGTGTTGAAGTTTGTGATTCCCGTAGCATGCACGCATGGTGAACCGTTATGTGACGAAGTCGGAGCATGATTTATTTATTGATTGTCCTCCTTATGAGTGGCGGTCGGGGACGAGCGATGGTTTTGTCCTACCAATCTATCCCCCTAGGAGCATGCGCGTAGTACTTTGTTTCGATAACTAATAGATTTTTGCAATAAGTATGTGAGTTCTTTATGAGTAATGTTGAGTCCATGGATTATACGCACTCTCACCCTTCCACCTTTGCTAGCCTCTCTAGTACCGCGCACCTTTCGCCGGTATCATACACCAACCATATCTTTCCTCAAAACAGCCACCATACCTACCTATTATGGCATTTCCATAGCCATTCCGAGATATATTGCCATGCAACTTTCCACCATCCAGTTTATCATGACACATTCATCATTGTCATATTGCTAGCATGATCATGTAGTTGACACTGTATTTGTGGCAAAGCCACCTTTCATAATTCTTTCATACTTGTCACCCTTGATTCATTGCATATCCCGGTACACCGCCGGAGGCATTCATATAGAGTCATACTTTGTTCTAGTATCGAGTTGTATCATTGAGTTGTAAATAAATAGAAGTGTGATGATCATCATTAATAGAGCATTGTCCCAAAAAAAGAGAAAGGCCAAAAAAAAGAAAGGCCAAATAAAAAAAGGGAAAGGCCATAAAAAAGAGAGGCCAAATAAAAAATAAAAAAATAAAAGGGACAATGCTACTATCCTTTTTCCACACTTGTGCTTCAAAGTAGCACCATGATCTTCATGATAGAGAGACTCCTATGTTGTCACTTTCATATACTAGTGGGAATCTTTCATTATAGGACTTGGCTAGTATATTCCAATGATGGGCTTCCTCAAAATGCCCTAGGTCTTCGTGAGCAAGCGAGTTGGATGCACACCCACTAGTTTCTTTTGTTGATCTTTTATACATTTATAGCTCTAGTGCATCCGTTGCATGGCAATCCCTACTCACTCACATTGATATCTATTGATGGGCATCTCCATAGCCCGTTGATACGCCTAGTCGATGTGAGACTATCTTCTCCCTTTTTGTCTTCTCCACAACCACCATTCTATTCCACCTATAGTGCTATATCCATGGCTCACGCTCATGTATTGCGTGAAGATTGAAAAAGTTTGAGAACATCAGAAGTATGAAACAATTGCTTGGCTTGTCATCGGGGTTGTGCATGATTTAAATATTTTGTGTGGTGAAGATGGAGCATAGCTAGACTATATGATTTTGTAGGGATAGCTTTCTTTGGCCATGTTATTTTGAGAAGACATAATTGCTTTATTAGTATGCTTGAAGTATTATTATTTTTATGTCAATATTAAACTTTTGTCTTGAATCTTATGGATCTGAATATTCATGCCACAATTAAGAAGAATTACATAGAAATTATGCCAACTAGCATTCCACATCAAAAATTATCTTTTTATCATTTACCTACTCGAGGACGAGCAGGAATTAAGCTTGGGGGTGCTTGATACGTCTCCAACGTATCTATAATTTTTGATTTCTCCATGCTATATTATCTATTGTTTTGGGCATTATTGGGCTTTATTATCCACTTTTATATTACTTTCGGGACTAACCTATTAACCGGAGGCCCAGCCCAGATTTGCTGTTTTATGCCTATTTCAGTGTTTTAAAGAAAAGGAATATCAGACGGAGTCGAAACGGAACGAAATCAACTGGAGAAGTTATTTTTGGAAGGAAACACACCTGATGGACTTGGACCCCACGTCAAGGAAGGAACGAGGTGCTCATGAGGGTGGGGGGCACGCCCCTACCTCGTGGGGCCCCCATGGCTCCTCCGACGTACTTCCTACACCCATATATATTGTCGTACCCTAAAACTTCCAGAACAGAAGATAGATCGGGAGTTCCGCCGCCAGAAGCCTCCGTAGCCACCAAAAGTCAATTGGGACCCTGTTCCGGCACCCTGCCGGAGGGGGGAACCCTCACCGGTGGCCATCTTCATCATCCCGGTGCTCTCCATGACGAGGAGGGAGTAGTTCTCCCTCGGGGCTGAGGGTATGTACCAGTAGCTATGTGTTTGATCTCTCTCTCTCTCTCATGTTCTTGAGGTGATACGATCTTGATGTATCGCGAGCTTTGCTATTATAGTTGGATCTTATGTTTCTCCTCCCCCTCTTCTCTCTTGTAATGAATTGAGTTTCCCCTTTGGAGGTATCTTACCATATTGAGTCTTCAAAGATTTGAGAACACTTGATGTATGTCTTGCCGTGGATATCTGTGGTGACAATGGGATACTACGTGCCACTTGATGTATGTTGAGGTGATCAACTTGCGGGTTTCGTGACATTGGGAACCTATGCATAGGGGTTGGCACACGTTTTAGTCGTGATTCTCCGGTAGAAACTTTGAGGCACTCTATGGGGTTCTATGTGTTGGTTGAATAGATGAATCTGAGATTGTGTGATGCATATCGTATAATCATACCCACGGATACTTGAGGTGACATTGGAGTATCTAGGTGACATTAGGGTTTTCGTTGATTTGTGTCTTAAGGTGTTATTCTAGTACGAACTCTAGGGCTGTTTGTGACACTTATAGGAATAGCCCACCGGATTGATTGGAAAGAATAACTTTGAGGTGGTTTCGTACCCTACCAAAATCTCTTCGTTTGTTCTCCGCTATTAGTGACTTTGGAGTGACTCTTTGTTGCATGTTGAGGGATAGTTATGTGATCCAATTATGTTAGTATTGTTGAGGGAACTTACACTAGCGAAAGTATGAACCCTAGGCCTTGTTTCCACACATTGCAATACCGTTTACGCTCAATTTTATCACTTGCTAACTTGATGTTTTTATTATTTCAGATTACAAATACCTTTATCTACTATCCATATACCACTTGTTTCACCATCTCTTCGCCGAACTAGTGCACCTATACAATTTACCATTGTATTGGCTGTGTTGGGGACACAAGAGACTCTTTGTTATTTGGTTGCAGGGTTGCTTGAGAGAGACCATCTTCATCCTATGCCTCCTACGGATTGATAAACCTTAGGTCATCCACTTGAGGGAAATTTGCTACTGTCCTACAAACCTCTGCACTTGGAGGCCCAACAACGTCTACAAGAAGAAGGTTGTGTAGTAGACATCAAGCTCTTTTCTGGCACTGTTGCCGGGGAGGTTAGCGCTTGAAGGTATATCTCTAGATCTTGCAATCGAGTCTTTTAGTTTCTTGTTTTATCACTAGTTTAGTTTATAAAAGAAAACTAAAAAATGGAATTGAGTTTACCTCATACGCTTCATCTTTTTAATATCTTTCGTGAGTATGATGGAAAGGAAAATTGTGCTCAAGTGCTAGAGGAAGAAATCTATAAAATGTTTGGCAGTAAATATTTGAATGATGAGCACGATTGCAATGTTGTTAGTATGAGTTCCTTGAATATCCATGATGCTAATGATATGCAAAGCCACAAGCTTGGGGAAGCTATGTTTGATGAAGATGATATTTTTTGTCCCCCAAGTTTTGATGAGAAAATCTATTATGATGAAAGCATGCCTCCTATCTATGATGATTATTGTGTTGACACGTATGCTTTAAAGAACAATGATAAACATGAAACTTGTCATCTTGATCTTAATTTTCAATCACATGATAGTTATTTTGTTGAGTTTGCTCCCACTATTATTCATGAGAAGAAATTTGCTTGTGTGGAGAGTAATAAATTTTCTATGCTTGTAGATCATGAAAAGAATGCTTTAGGTGCTGGTTATATTGTTGAATTCATTCATGATGCTACTGAAAATTATTATGAGGGAGGAATATATGCTTGTAGGAGTTGCAATAATATCAAGTTTCCTCTCTATGTGCTTAAAGTTTTGAAGTTATGCTCATTTTACCTTCCTATGCTAGTTGATTATTGTTCCCACAAGTTGTTTGCTCACAAAATCCCTATGCATAGGAAGCATGTTATACTTAAATTTGCTATTCATATTCTTCATGATGCTCTCTTTATGTTTCAATCCTTATCTTTTATGTCAGCATCATTGACATCATCATGCCTAGCTAGGGGCGTTAAACGATAGCGCTTGTTGGGAGGCAACCCAATTTTATTTTTGTTCCTGTTTAGTAATAAATAATTCATCTAGCCTCTGTTTAGATGTGGTTTTATGTGTTTAATTAGTGTTTGTGCCAAGTAGAACCTTTGGGAAGACTTGGGGAAAGTCTTGTTGATCATGCTGTCAATAACAGAAACTTTAGCACTCACTAGAATTGCTGCCATTTTTGTTTGGAGAGTGATATTTAGTTAATTCTTTTTACAGATGATTAATAGATAAATTACTCAGTTCCAGAAATTTATTTGAGAATTTTATGAGTTTCAGAAGTATACGTTTGATCCAGATTACTACAGACTGTTCTGTTTTTGACAGATTCTGTTTTTATGTGTTGTTTACTTATTTTGATGAATCTATGGCTAGTAAAATAGTTTATAAACCATAGAGAAGTTGGAATATAGTATGTTTAACACCAATATAAATAAATAATGAGTTCATTACAGTACCTTGAAGTAATGATTTATTTTCTTATACTAACGGAGCTTACGAGTTTTCTACTTTAAGTTTTGTGTTGTGAAGTCTTCAAGTTTTGGATAAGGATTCGATGGACTATGGAACAAGGAGTGGTAAGAGCCTAAGATTTAGGATTCCCAAGGCACCCCAAGGTAATATTCAAGGACAACCAAGATCCTAAGCTTGGGGATGCCCCTGAAGGCATCCCCTCTTTCGTCTTCGTTCATCGGTAACTTTACTTGGAGCTATATTTTTTATTCGCCACATGATATGTGTTTTTCTTGGAGCGTCAATTTATTTTGTTAGGATTTTCTTGATTTTATTTAGAACAATGTTTTGCATCTTTTATTTCAATAAAAGTGGCATTGATAGCCTTTACTATGCCTATTTTACAAGTATACATGTTGCTGTTTGAAAACAGAAAGTTTACCGCTGTTGCAATAATTCCCTAGAAAATTCAGAATGTGATAAAATGTTGAAACCTTTTTCATATTAAGCTCTGATAAATTTACTACAGTGGGAATTTTATTTCATAATTTTTGGAGTTAGGGAATTATGGATGTTGCAGCATTCTTTACAGACTATCCTGTTTAGGCAGATTGCTATTATGTTTGCATTGTTTGCATATGTTTGCTTCTTTAATGATTCCATTTGAGGATAGGACTATTAAATATGCAGAGGCATTTAGTATTCAATGTTGAATAATAATTTTAGCGATTTGCTACAGTATAGTATGATAAGGTTTTGGCAATTGTTTATACTAACTTATCTCACGAGTCCTTGTTGAGTTTTGTTTGGATGAAGCTTTTGAGATTTAGGGAGACCGTGATATGAGAGGAATTAAGGAGACACAAAAGCTCAAGCTTGGGGATGCCCAAGGCACCCCAACATAATATTTCAAGAAGTCTCAAGCATCTAAGCTTGGGGATGCCCCGGTTGGCATCCCACCTTTCTTCTTCAACAATTATCGGTTAGTATCGGTTGATCCTAAGTTTTTGCTTCTTCACATGATGTTTGATATTCTTAGAATGTCGTTTTATTTTGCTTTGCTTTCTGTTTGAATAGAGTACCAAGATCTGAAATTATTAAATGTTAGAGAGTCTTCACATGGTTGCATAATTATTCAACTACTCATTGATCTTCACTTATATCTTTCGGAGTAGTTTGTCATTTGCTCTAGTGCTTCACTTATATATTTTAGAGCATGGTGGTAGTTTTATTTTGAAGAAATAAATGAACTCTCATGCTTCACTTATATTATTTTGGGAGTCTTAAATAGTATGGTAATTTGCTTAAAATCCTAACATGCTAGGTATTCAAGAATAATAAAATTCTCTTATGTGTGTGTTGAATACTATGAGAAGTTTGATACTTGATAATTGTTTTGAGATATGGAGATGGTGATATTAGAGTCATGCTAGTTGAGTAATTGTGAATTTGAGAGATACTTGTGTTGAAGTTTGTGATTCCCGTAGCATGCACGCATGGTGAACCGTTATGTGACGAAGTTGGAGCATGATTTATTTATTGATTGTCCTCCTTATGAGTGGCGGTCGGGGACGAGCGATGGTTTTTTCCTACCAATCTATCCCCCTAGGAGCATGCGCGTAGTACTTTGTTTCGATAACTAATAGATTTTTGCAATAAGTATGTGAGTTCTTTATGACTAATGTTGAGTCCATGGATTATACGCACTCTCACCCTTCCACCTTTGCTAGCCTCTCTAGTACCGCGCACCTTTCGCCGGTATCATACACCAACCATATCTTTCCTCAAAACAGCCACCATACCTACCTGTTGTGGCATTTCCATAGCCATTCCGAGATATATTGCCATGCAACTTTCCACCATCCAGTTTATCATGACACATTCATCATTGTCATATTGCTAGCATGATCATGTAGTTGACACTGTATTTGTGGCAAAGCCACCTTTCATAATTCTTTCATACTTGTCACTCTTGATTCATTGCATATCTCGGTACACCGCCGGAGGCATTCATATAGAGTCATACTTTGTTCTAGTATCGAGTTGTATCATTGAGTTGTAAATAAATAGAAGTGTGATGATCATCATTAATAGAGCATTGTCCCAAAAAGAGAGAAAGGCCAAAAAAAAGAAAGGCCAAATAAAAAAAGGGAAAGGCCATAAAAAAGAGAGGCCAAATAAAAAATAAAAAAATAAAAGGGACAATGCTACTATCCTTTTTCCACACTTGTGCTTCAAAGTAGCACCATGATCTTCATGATAGAGAGACTCCTATGTTGTCACTTTCATATACTAGTGGGAATCTTTCATTATAGAACTTGGCTTGTATATTCCAATGATGGGCTTCCTCAAAATGCCCTAGGTCTTCGTGAGCAAGCGAGTTGGATGCACACCCACTAGTTTCTTTTGTTGATCTTTCATACATTTATAGCTCTAGTGCATCCGTTACATGGCAATCCCTACTCACTCACATTGATATCTATTGATGGGCATCTCCATAGCCCGTTGATACGCCTAGTCGATGTGAGACTATATTCTCCCTTTTTGTCTTCTCCACAACCACCATTCTATTCCACCTATAGTGCTATATCCATGGTTCACGCTCATGTATTGCGTGAAGATTGAAAAAGTTTGAGAACATCAGAAGTATGAAACAATTGCTTGGCTTGTCATAGGGGTTGTGCATGATTTAAATATTTTGTGTGGTGAAGATGGAGCATAGCTAGACTATATGATTTTGTAGGGATAGCTTTCTTTGGCCATGTTATTTTGAGAAGACATAATTGCTTTATTAGTATGCTCGAAGTATTATTATTTTTATGTCAATATTAAACTTTTGCCTTGAATCTTATGGATCTGAATATTCATGCCACAATTAAGAAGAATTACATAGAAATTATGCCAACTAGCATTCCACATCAAAAATTATCTTTTTATCATTTACCTACTCAAGGACGAGCAGGAATTAAGCTTGGGGATGCTTGATACGTCTCCAACGTATCTATAATTTTTGATTTCTCCATGCTATATTATCTACTGTTTTGGGCATTATTGGGCTTTATTATCCACTTTTATATTACTTTCGGGACTAACCTATTAACCGGAGGCCCAGCCTAGATTTGATGTTTTATGCCTATTTCAGTGTTTTGAAGAAAAGGAATATCAGACGGAGTCGAAACGGAACGAAATCAATTGGAGAAGTTATTTTTGGAAGGAAACACACCTGATGGACTTGGACCCCACGTCAAGGAAGGAACGAGGTGCTCATGAGGGTGGGGGGCACGCCCCTGCCTCATGGGGCCCCCATGGCTCCTCCGACGTACTTCCTACACCCATATATATCGTCGTACCCTGAAACTTCCAGAACAGAAGATAGATCGGGAGTTCCGCTGCCAGAAGCCTCCGTAACCACCAAAAGTCAATTGGGACCCTGTTCCGGCACCCTGCCGGAGGGGGGAACCCTCACCGGTGGCAATCTTCGTCATCCCGGTGCTCTCCATGACGAGGAGGGAGTAGTTCTCCCTCGGGGCTGAGGGTATGTACCAGTAGCTATGTGTTTGATCTCTCTCTCTCTCATGTTCTTGAGGTGATACGATCTTGATGTATCGCGAGCTTTGCTATTATAGTTGGATCTTATGTTTCTCCTCCCCCTCTTCTCTCTTGTAATGAATTGAGTTTCCCCTTTGGAGGTATCTTATCATATTGAGTCTTCAAAGATTTGAGAACACTTGATGTATGTCTTGCCGTGGATATCTGTGGTGACAATGGGATACTACATGCCACTTGATGTATGTTGAGGTGATCAACTTGCGGGTTTCGTGACATTGGGAACCTATGCATAGGGGTTGGCACACGTTTTTGTCGTGATTCTCCGGTAGAAACTTTGGGGCACTCTATGAGGTTCTATGTGTTGGTTGAATAGATGAATCTGAGATTGTGTGATGCATATCGTATAATCATACCCATGGATACTTGAGGTGACATTGGAGTATCTAGGTGACATTAGGGTTTTGGTTGATTTGTGTCTTAAGGTGTTATTCTAGTACGAACTCTAGGGCTGTTTGTGACACTTATAGGAATAGCCCACCGGATTGATTGGAAAGAATAACTTTGAGGTGGTTTCATACCCTACCATAATCTCTTCGTTTGTTCTCCGCTATTAGTGACTTTGGAGTGACTCTTTGTTGCATGTTGAGGGATAGTTATGGGATCCAATTATGTTAGTATTGTTGAGGGAACTTACACTAGCGAAAGTATGAACCCTAGGCCTTGTTTCCACACATTGCAATACCGTTTACGCTCAATTTTATCACTTGCTACCTTGCTGTTTTTATTATTTCAGATTACAAATACCTTTATCTACTATCCATATACCACTTGTTTCACCATCTCTTCGCCGAACTAGTGCACCTATACAATTTACCATTGTATTGGCTGTGTTGGGGACACAAGAGACTCTTTGTTATTTGGTTGCAGGGTTGCTTGAGAGAGACCATCTTCATCCTACGCCTCCTACGGATTGATAAACCTTAGGTCATCCACTTGAGGGAAATTTGCTACTGTCCTACAAACCTGTGCACTTGGAGGCCCAACAACGTCTACAAGAAGAAGGTTGTGTAGCAGACATCACCCTGCTCTGCCGAGGCCCCGTGGCGCCAACAACGAGGCAGAGGACACCGCCGGCTCCGCCGAGGCCCCGCCTTGCCAACAATGAGGCAGAGGACACCGCCGGCTCCGCCGAGGCCCCGCCCCGCCAACAATGAGGCAGAGGACATCGCCGGCTCCGCCAAGACCCCGCCCCACTGCCAACGAGGCCGCGCCACACAGAAAACAAGGAAGAGTAGAAAACGGTAGGTCGCTGCCGCTCGGGTCCAAGTAAGGCCACCACTGCTACCCTCCGGTTGAAGCCAAGGTAGGATGGTTGACCATTGACGGCCGGTTAGCTTCCTGGCAGCAAGGTGGAGTCGGAGAGCTGCGCTGGAGAAGAACGCTGCTTCTACTTAATTGCTGGTGCAGTTGGCTGACTGACACGTGGGCCCAACAGGCCACATGTCAGTTACGCAACTGCACCTGTAGTTAAGTCACTGAAGCTTCTGTTCGGCTCAGCGGGACACAAGTGGGTAGCTTCGGTTAATTAATTATACCTCCAACGCACCCCTTTTTAGTTGAAGAATGTATGAAATGTAATGAAATCCGGCATGTTTATATGAAATCCGACCATGTATGAATGAATTTATTTTGATTAGTTCGAATTCATGTATCACTGGCATGAGATGAACATGCAAAACAATACGTACTAGCATTATTCCCAGGGTGATCACCTTGTTTGCAGCAGTTTCACATGTACTCCCTCCGGCCCTTTCTAGTCTGCATACAAGTTTTGTCTGCAGTCAAAGTATCTCTACTTTGACCAATCTTATACAAAAAAGTATGCACTTTCACAATGTGCGAAGTAAAAAGGAACAGAAGGAGTACAAAGAGTTTGAGCAGCTTTTTAGTGTTTCTATACATTGCAATCAAACACACAGGCCTGGCAATTCATAGAGAACATTCAAAACAATCGATGATTATGCATCTCAGCGACTCACATGTCAGAGGCAATATTTACTTCACAACTAAAGAATAAAGAAAAAAAATGATGGACGCTGCTGACAGCAAAGGGTGTCCCATTCGAAAATATCAAATGCATGTCTTGCTAAAATCAATGAGCAAAATTTGACAAGGTTGTCCCATTCCAAAATATCAAATGCCTACGATTGAGGAATGGGCAGGGTTTTCCATCAGTTCAGACATTGACATGGCATCTCATGCTAAATAAACCAGCTGTTCTTTTTGTGCAGTTCCACCAAAATCAACCAAATCGCGCGTAGCTTGTATGATTTCGCCCTTATATGTTGCAACGCCTTGAACTTATCGGCACCTCCTTTATTGTGGTGGAAATGAATGATTCGATGTATTCATGAACATTTTGTGCAGTTCCCATTGAAAGCAAGCTGAGCACCCCTGTTTGCACAAATACAAAAAAGTGATTAGTATAAAGCAAATTGTACTATGAATTGACAGTTTCAACAGGCACATACATGGTCCATGTAGAGCACACTTTTAGAAAAATGGAACTCACCAGAAAGAATCCTAGAACAACATTGTACTCGCGCATCACAGCAAAAAGATGGAGATTTGTCAGTCCTTCTGAGCTGAAGTTAGTTTGGTCTTGTGGGGAGTAATGTAACCATCCTTCAACTGCTCCTTCTGATGAGAAGATAGACAGGGCTTCTTCATCCTGGCATAATCGGAACTAGTCACTTCACGTACTCCATATTCTTCTTCAGACGAAGATGATCCTGTTGTGCAAAGACAAGAGGACTACTAAATGCTAGCATCCCTGTTTGCTCAAAAAAAGGAAAGGAAATATTTAAAACAACACAGATGAAGCACTTCTCAAGGACAATACCACTTTTTCATGACAGTATCTAAACAGTAGCACAACACCAATAGAGATGACAAAGCTCAATCATATGGATGAAATCAGTGGGCGAGTACCAACCTTTGTCAGGAGGCTTATTGTGTAGAGCATACAGATGAAGCACTTCTCCGGAACCATCTGTTGCTATCTACGGTGGTGGCCATGCTTACTATATACTCCTCGATTAGTTTAATGTTTCCAACATCTTCTTGTGCAGTTCCACTAAAATATATGGTATCTTCAAAGAAGATCCCTGTTTGCACAAGTTGAGATAATTACATATTACATTAAGAGTGGCATCAAATCAGTGGCAAAACAATTGCTCGTTCCAGCCATAGCAATAAATTAAGATGCAAAACTATATCATTACTTGTGTCATCACAGTTCCAGTGCTTCATTACAGCACCGGGAGTTGATTTTTGTTTTTCTTCCGCTTGTTCTTCCCCTTCATCACTTGGTTCAATAACAGACAAGCTTCGCCTTCAATGTAAGATTTGGCATGTCAATTAGGGAGCACAAGTATAGTACTAAACTTAATTTTCTGATGAAAGTGGCAAAATACAGGCCAACAGTTGTGAAATATCCTTATCTTACCTCAATGGGATATTACGGTGCACATACAGATTGGAAGTCTTGTCTCCATTTGTGCAGTTCACTAAAATCAAGCAACATTATCGTACAAGTAGCACAACATATGAAAGCACACTGCAGAATCATGTGAAAGAAGGCTAGTACTGACCTCTCATGATGCGGAATTCAAACAACTCACAAGAAGAAGATCTGAACCAAATTCGCCTTAACGGATAGGAAGTAAGATCTCCTCTTGTGCAGTTCCACTAAGATCAAGCAATCAAGCAACATTGTCGGTGTGACATTTTGGTTGAACTGCACAAAACACTCTTAAAACAAAAGTGTTTTGTGCAGTGCAACAAAAGGTCACAATGGCAACGAGGTGAAGTAGATAACCCTGTTTACACAGAGGTGCAAAGGAAACAATTAGTGGTCAATAACGGTGGATGACACAGAAGCCAACAAAAAGAAGCATCTACCTTATCTAAATGGGAAAGAAAGCAAGACAGTAGCATTTCTCAAACGGTGGCATTGATTAATATTAACATAGAGATTATATTAACAATAAAATTCATTAAACATGTAATTTGCTTTTAACTGTGGCATTGCATCAATTTTCCAGCGGCATTATTAGAGGGTGTTTGTTTACAGGGACATTTTGGTGTAGGGACTAAAAAAACTCCGTGTCAGTCCCATCTAAACCAAACAGGAGGGACTTTTAGGGACTAAAAGTGGGCATTTGGGACTAAAGAAAGAAGACCCCGAGGGAGTCTTTTTGGGACTTTTTCCAACAGTTGCCCCTGCCACGCATCGCACCTTGTCTCTATTAGTTCATTACTAGGGGTAACATGGTCTTTTAGCATGTCATTTAATAACCTCTAGTCCATGTTTAGTCCCTGGAACCAAGCAGGTAGGGACTAGGTAGTTTTTAACCAAACAGGGCCTTAGATTAACAACAGCTAATGAGTTGCACGGGACAGTGGACGCACCAGCACCATGTGCATCTACCGATGTACTGTGGTCATGCACAGTCTGTTGCAACAAAGAACAAACAACCAAGGAGCATATTTGTGTTGGTCCCAGTTTTGTTATCTTTAGACACCTTTCCCTATGTGAGCGCAGCAAATCTAGTCCTGCTCAAACTCTACAGCCTTGTCCCTCCCTTTCCTTTTTGAACTAGTACTTTCGCCCCTTCCTTTCCTCTTTGAACCACGTCCTAGATTTATGCGATACAACTTTCCCCACTACTTTCCCCCATTCCTTTCCTCTTTGAACCACGTCCTAGATTCATGCTATACAACTTTCCCCCTTCATTTCCTCTTTGAACCACGTCCTAGATTCATGCTATATACAACTTTTCCCACTACTTTCCCCCACTCCTTTCCTCTTTGAACCACGTCCTAGATTCATGGTATACATGCAGCTAGAGCAATGCATGTGGAGTAAGTAAATTATACCTTAAGGTTCTTGGGGCGTGGTTCGGTGGGCGACGGGACGACGGTGAATAAGAAGGGGTCGGAGGCCCTCCCGCGCCGCCGCTGGGTGTAAAGTGAACAGCTACGCCGGTAGTCCCTCGCCGACGGCGACAACGTTAAGCCTCCTTCCCTTCTCGGCAGACGGATCCTGCCGGCTCTTTGAGCAGCAGTTAGGGGAGAGAGAGGCCAACAAAGTCTTGTTTAGATCTGGAGAGAGCAAGAGAGTGTGAAGAGAGCAACTACTCCCTCTGTTCCAATTTACTCATCGAAGAAATGGATGTATCTAGAACTAAAATACATCTAGATACATCCATACCTGTGACAAGTAATTCGGAACGGAGGGAGAGGGCGTGAGAGTGTGAAGAGAGCAACTACAAGCACTGAGGCTCCAGCGTGTATATATATACTGGAGAGAGAGTGTGAAGCGTGCAAACCCTAGAAAACATTTTGACCAGTCAAAGAATCCTCCTGGCACAAATTATGCTAAGTGTAGTTATCGAACACGAGACCTCAAGTTAGAAGGTGCAACGGGACCAAGGTGCGTGCATGTGTTAGTGTGTGTGTGTGTGTTTATCATCGTGTGTGTGTTAGAGAGAGCGACATATCGACCTACTCCTATAGAGAGATGTTGTGTAGTGTACGATTTTAGCCGCGAGAGTCGGTGCATCCTCTCGTTTCCGGGCGTGTCCAGTAGGGACATGTGGACAGCTGCCACGCCCGCTCCTGACCAGCCTGGCCCACCCAAAGCCCCTCCATCACACGCGCGCGCTTCTCGCCCGAAACGGTCAACGCCGCTCCATAGAATCGGTGCCACATTCATGCTCGAGCAGAGTGGACGCGACCTATCACTGGCGCAAGAGTGATGGTTACTGCTGGGTCTATATGATTTGATGGCTCATTGGTCTTTATTACTGAGGTGGTAGGACTTCTGGATGCCCCATGCTTTCGGCGAAAGGAGGTGCTACTACTAGATTACAATTTTCTCCATTCTTACAGCGGAGGCGTGCAAGAGCAGTGAAAACACGCAGGCTCAGTGATTACATGGTCCACCTCACACTATCACCGTGCGACACCTAACTCTTTACATAGTACTCCCTCCATTCCTAAATATTACTAGATGAGTCCCCGCGCGTTGCCGCAGAACAGCGGTATATCTCTCTGCGCAAAATTATTGATTTCATAGAACTAAAAAAACTCTATAACCGCATGACAAATGTGGTAGCCAAACTAAATAAACTCCCATCATCATTTAGATCATCCCACGTAAGGAAAAAAGATCAGCCAACTCCTACTGCATAATGGGATTATATTTTTCTTTTTGACATGTTAATGGGACTTAAAAGCTCACTTACATGCATGCTACCGGTGCATGCTTGCATGCAGACATGTTGATGTGATTTAAAACCCACTCACATGCATGTGCCACGGTATTTCTGCATGCTTGCATGTGGCTTAGTGCGGAGCCTCTCAACGTCTAGATCAGACGGCTATTATGGACTGATTTACTTCATCTAACGGCTACATCAATTTTGATGATGTGGCTCAAGGAGAGGATAGAGAATTCCTAGTAGTGGGGGCTAGCTATTACTAGTAGATAAGTCTTTGTAGAGATTCCACTACATACGGAACAAAATGAATGAATCTACACTTAAAATGCATCTATATACATCCGCATGTGGTTCATGGTGAAATCTCTACAAAGACTTATATTTAGGAACGGGGGAGACGGCGTACTAAGCAAGCTTCTCCTCGTTCTGCGAGTTGACGGGACACATCAAAAGTACTCCAGTGTATAGAGCCTTGCCTCTAAGGTAGGCCCCACATGGTTTGCCTCTTTTTTTAACATAACACGTCAAGTCGCAATTTGTTTGTTCACCCGTGGTAGACGATCCTCCCTCCACCAAGTGGACAACCAGTACACGTGCCAAATTACCACGTGGGCTGCCTTTTTCGTACAGAAATGAGCTCCACAGTGTACCCGCGCGGGTGTGGTTGGGAAAGAGACGGGAGTACGTGCGCCGTGCATGCACCTCTTCTCTTCGTGCACGTCCCCCACCTACGTGGGTGTGTGTGAGAGATACAAACCGCGTTCGTGAGTGTTTTTTGTTTTGGGGTGGGGGTGGGGTGGGGGTTGATTTCGTGAATTATTTGTGGGAATATGTGTCGATGACATCTCAAACAAAATTTTGCATGCAATGTGTGTGAAATGGAGGCCTATCCATATCATACATAGAGGGTCGGGCAATCCACGAGAAGAGAGGGAGGGGTCATAGCTATCGATAGAGTCGAAGAGAGGATCAAGTGGGTGGGTGCGAGATCGATGAAGAGAGCCATCGAAATTGTGTGTGTGTGCAAGTCAAAGATATAGGGCGACTGGCCTACCGGAACGTTAGAGGGCACATGTCAAGTTTGTGTGTGGCAGGGAGACATGACTAG
This sequence comes from Triticum aestivum, assembly GCF_018294505.1. Taxonomy (NCBI): domain Eukaryota; kingdom Viridiplantae; phylum Streptophyta; class Magnoliopsida; order Poales; family Poaceae; genus Triticum; species Triticum aestivum. Next base: position 460,380,966 of record NC_057809.1, read on the forward strand.
AGCGCTCGATGTATCGGTGTGTGTGGGGGGAGGGGGTGGGGGAGGGGTAGGCAGAGGCCTAACTATAGAGGTAGAACGACTCGTATATGTGTTGAGAAGGAGAGACCCAGCTATGTCTTGAGGGAGATCGGTCGACATCCATACATAACTGAAGGACGGGAAATATGATGGGACAGAGAGAGAGAGGGAGGGAGAGGGAGGGAGAGGGAGGGAGAGGGGTAGAGTGCTGGATGGGTGATGGAGTTGCTTCTCGAAGATGGTGGGAGAGGCCTACTAGACAAACTGAGGGTGGAACTGCAATGTTATCAATAAGAGTGGGGATGTGTTTCTGTGTGTGCCTGTGCGTGATAGATCTGTCGGGACGCATCCATGGATGATGAAGGGGAACCATGTGTTTGGTAAGCAAACCTAACTAGATCGGTAGATCAATTGTTGTTTGTCGGAGGAAGGGAGAGACACAACTAATGAGGTAGATCGATTGACGTGTGGGTAAAAACGAGTTATAAGGACCTAGCTAGCTATATGTATAGCGAGAGATCGGTCGGTGTACGTCCATTTGTTAGAGGCAAATAAGGCCCAGCGAGACGGATAGACAGAGAGAATGGAGCTAGGAGGTGGTGCGAGAGGCCCAACTACTAGCTAGATACGGGGAGGAGTGTGCGGTTGTGAGATCGATGAAAAGAGGGGCGAGAGTTTACACGTGTGTCTGACCGTATGAGAGACACGAGGCAAGGACACATAAAGGAGGAGATTGAAGGTGTGTGTGTATGTTGTAGGCAGGCATCGCTGGAGAGGTTTATCGATCGGTGTGTGTCGGAAAGGAGTTGTGGAGACTCTGGGAGAACGACCTAAAGAAAAAAATGAATGTGCCCGGTGTATAGAATGCCGAGGGAGGGGGAGGGCGAGGAGGGCGTGTGCATGCACGAGAGAAAGTTAGTGGTAGCTACAAAGGTTAGAGGATTGTGTGGGTGTAAGAGACTAACAAAGATCATAATTTGATATGAAAGCGGATTCATATATTTGAATAGGATATCATAGTGTTTTAAACATTGCATGCATGAATATAGCGGTGATACACGTGTTGTGCACATGTTATACCATAATGTGATAATGCATGGCGTTTGCAACTCACAGCTAAATGCCGAACAATCTAAACCATACTATACATCAAACAATCTCACATTTTATTTGAATTTGTGATAATGTGTGGCGTTTGCAGCTTACAACTAAATATCGAACAATCTAAACCAATACTATATATCGAACATTATCACATTTTATTTGAATTTGTGGTAATGTGTGGTGTTTGCAACTCACATCTAAATACTTGTAGGCATAGGGGGCGGGGCACCATACATAATGTGATAAACACATTATACATATGAGACATGGTTTAGATTATGAAGATCTAGCTAGAGCTAGAAATGTAATGTGACATGAAATCAAAATAAAGTGGATTCAAAAAATCTAGTTCGAGTTCATATAGTACACATAGTTCATATGTAACTCGGGACTAATCATGTGGTGTGCTGTGAAGGTAATACACAAACGATGGTTTAACTTGACAATAATGATGATTGTAGATCTTATTAAAATAGAGAAACGAATTCAAATGCTTTGACTTCACAACAATCATTACTGTAGATCTTATTCAAATAGAGAAATGAATTCAACTTTAGTTCATATTGAAGTGGTAGTATATACGTTTGGAATGCACTAAAACGTTCATTTGAGTAGTAGGTTGCATGCATTATACACGTAGCGAAATATTTTAATTGAACATAACATGAATTCAAAGTTTTGAATGACATTTGTAGTGCGCATTGATTTGGTACAGTACACGTTAGGCTTGTCCGGAAATTTCAACCCGCGCCTTGTTAGCCCGAAATATTTAAGATATATCTTTGTCTCGTTGTGCTCCGACAACTCCCTCCATCTCAACCCGCGCCTTGCTATTCTGAAATTACAACGCGCACGAAAACTCCCACCTCCTGTGAAATCCCCACACGCGAAATGCCCATGGTACCCCTGAACCAAAAGAACTACCTCAAATCGGTGGGAGTACTTTTGTAACTTACCCCACATTTCGGACAAGCGCATCTCTAAGCCATGGTTCCCCACTGCCATCCCATCCGCCCACCCATTCGTACACCGAGGCCGCGAAAACCCATGACGAAACCCCACACCCTGCTCCGTCAGCCACCCAGCCAGAGCCTCTTCCCCGACGATGTCGTCCACAGCAACACCTCGACATCCCTCATCCACCGTACCGGATGAGGATCCGTCGTCGATCTCATCGTCTCACCGGTTCAGCCACCTCGTCCTCCACCTCCAAGGAGCTGCCCCGACGTTCCCGTCGTCTTTCGCGCCACCTCCATTCCCACACCACCGTCTTCACCTGCACCACCAGAAAGAGCATTGTAACACCCTCGATGCGACTATAGCTCCCACGTGTCGAGGCACGACTTAGAGACATAATCGCATTGAAGGCATATGTCGCAAGTTAGGCAATCTTCACAACATCACATGTAATATGAATAATAAAGGGGAGAACATAGTTGGCTTACACTCGCCACGTCAATCAAGAACATAAATAACATTACATCATCCAAAACACTCATGGCCCGACTACGGTGCCAAAATAGAAGAGAACCCAACATGCGACGAGGTCCCAATCACCCCCAACTGGGCACCACTACTGATCATCGGGAAAGGAAACGTAGTAACGCTGAGAGTCCTCGTCGAACTCCCACTTGAGCTCATACTCGTCACCTGGAGCGGAACCACCTGGACCTGCATCTTGTGTAATAGTAATCTGTGAGCCACAGGGACTCAGCAATCTCGCACCCTCGCGATCAAGACTATTTAAGCTTATAGGAAGGGGAAGGCAAATATATGAGAAGCTGCAGCAAGTGACTAGCATATATGGTGGCTATCTTATACGCAAAAGAGAGCGAGAAGAGGAGGCAAAGCGCGAGCGTGAAAAACTAGAGGAACAACCTGCGCAAGCATTACTCCAATACCGTGTCCACTTCCCGGACTCCGCCGAGAAGAGGCCATCACGGTAACACACTCAGTTGATTCATTTTAATTAATTAAGGTTCAAGTTATCTACAACCGGACATTAACAAATTCCCATCTGCCCATAACCGCGGGCACGTCTTTCGAAAGTTCAATCCCTGCAGGGGAGTCCCAACTTAGCCCATGACAAGCTCTCACGGTCAACGAAGGAATAGACCTCCTCCCAAGACGTTCCGATCAGACTCGGTATCTCGGTAACTCAAGACACTTCGATAGGTTAAAACAAGACCAGCAACACCGCCCGAATGTGCCGACAAATCTCGATAGGAGCTGCACATATCTCTTTCTCAGGGCACACTCAGATTGTCTTAGGTACGGGTAGGCCAGCCCAGAGTTGCCCCTGGTGGCCACCGGTAGCTGACAGGTGGACCAACACTCAGAGGAGCACTGGCCCGGGGGGGTAAAATAAGATGACCCTTGAGTCTGCAGAACCCAAGGGAAAGAAAAGGGCTAGGTTGCAAATGGTAAAACCAAGGTTGGGCATTGCTGGAAAAGCTTTAATCAAGGCGAAATATCAAGGGGTTCCCATTATAACCCAACCGCGTAAGAACGCAAAATCCGGGAACATAACACCGATATGACGGAAACTAGGGCGGCAAGAGTGGAACAAAACACTAGGCGAGAGGCCGAGCCTTCCACCCTTTACCAAGTATATAGATGCATTAAGATAACATGGCAATATAATGATATCCCAACAAGTAAATAAATGATGTTCCAACAAGGAATGACCTCCAATCTTCACCTGCAACTGGCAACGCTATAAGAGGGGCTGAGCAAAGCGGTAACATAGCCAATCAACGGTTTGCTAGGACAAGGTGGGTTAGAGGTTTGACATGGCAATTTGGGAGGCTGACAAGCAAAAGGTAGGCATCGTAGCATTGGCATAGCAAAAGAGCGAGCAAACTAGCATAGCAAAGATAGTAGTGATTTCGAGGGTATGATCATCTTGCCTGCACAGTTGTCAAAGTTGATTGGATCCTCAAAAGCAAACTCAACGGGCTCCTCGTTAGCAAACTCGTCTCCCGGATCTACCCAACAAGACAGACAAGCAACAAGGATACAATCAACCACGTGCAAGACCAAGCAATATGATGAATGAAGATATGCTATGCGGGATGCGATGCGGGATGCAAAATGCAAGATATGACAGGAAATGCATGAACCTGGCCTCAACTTGGAATTCCAAGGGTGCCACTGGAAAGAGGGGATGAAATCGCTTGGAAACGATATAAAGATCATTGGAATCGGAGTTACGGTTTGGAAATGGCAAGCGATTTAAGAATGACACCGGTCTGCGATTTACAACAAATAGGCATCTAAATGCAATGAGATGAGCATGTTACAACCACCAAACATGACAACAAAATACATGGCAGGGATGCACACAAGATGCTTAACAAAAGACTAGCACTGAGCCACGGACAATTCATCCATTATGAGGTCCAAACAAGCATGGCAAAAACGCAAATGCAAAACAGATCTCAGACTTAGTGAAGTTAACACTTGTCTGAAATTTCAGATCACGAAGCCCTCTTCGGAGCAGCAAAACAACATGATACATGACCTGATTATGATAAATAAGAACATGGCATGGAGTTACTCAACAAGCTTAACAAAAGTCCCTAAGTGACCTGGGGCCAAAAGGGATCACAAAATATACTAACAAGCACACGAACATAGCTCAAACACAATCAGTTTTCAGACTTAGTGAAAACTGAGACATGCTGAAATATAACTCACGAAGGCATGTAAACGAGCTCGATGCACTCACTACGTGCAAGTCATGGCAAGGCAAGCATACATCCATTAAGAAGGCACACAATGCTAGCTAGACATGGCAAGAACAATGGCATAACATGCACGGATCAACTACAATAACATCGGCAAAATCGCAAACGAGTTGACGATCTGCCCAGATTCACAACGAAGCAAAACTAGAGCTCGATTGAGTCAAGCTAGGGTGCTCCATAATTGCAAACAAAGACATGGATGGATAGAGCATAACATGAATAACAAAACTCCCTTACTGATCATCCTCAAAAGAGGCACGGATCACTAGGAAACAACACGAACATATGGCGCCATGAACTAAATAATCCCAAACTTAGTGAAAACTACTAAGTCCCTGAAAACAGATTACCGGGTCCCTCACTTTGCAAGCTTGCACAAGTCACCACACACATCCTAAAAATGCATGGGTTGCACCTCTGGAAAGAAGACAAAATGCTTAACAAAACACATGAAGGACTCACAGGCATAGCATGCACACAATAATCATGGCAAAAATGACAAAAGTCTAAGATGAACTAGCAGATCTGACAATTAACTCACGAAGCCTCTTTCCAACAGCATTTTGGGCATCACGATGAGCTCAAATGAAAATGATGCAATGGAATGAAATGATGTACTCGTCGGGTCGAACATTTTGATATGCTATATGCGTGAATCGGAGCTACGGATGCAAAGTTACGGCCGGTCAGAGTAGGCATAAAAATTAGGGTTCGGAGGGAAAAAGTCAACCGGATCTAGATCTGGAATCACTGTTCATGCATTGTTCATCCGACACTGTTCATCGGGCTCGCGCGACGAGGATGGCCGGGAGGAGTTCGCCGGAGCTCGGATCCGAGGCGGGTCGGCGGTGGTGCGGGCCGGCTCGGGTGGCGTGGTGGCGGCGGTGGCCCGAGGCGGCGACGGGAGGCGTGGTCGCGGCGGCGTGGCGGCGCCGGCCGGCGAGGCGAAGTCGGCGGGGCGGCGGAGTCGGCGCGGTGGCGGCGGGCGTCGAACGGGGCGGTGGCGGCTGGTGGCGCGGCGGGCTCGTGGCGGCGGGGTGGCACCGGCAAGAGGAGGCGGGCGGCGCTGCGGGGGCGCGGGCGCGGCCCGGATGGAGCGAGGAGGGGGCCCGCGGTGGGCCTGGGCGGGCCGGCGCGGCGGCGGCGATGCGGTCCCGCCCCAGGGACAGGTGGCGACTGCTGACTGGGCGCGGAGGGCGGCGGACAATGTCCGGCCGTCCGGATTTTTGTCCGGCGGTCGGAGGAGGAGAGGGGCTAGGGTTTCGTCCGTGATACGAATGGGGGGAGATATATATAGGCATAGAGGGAGCTAGGAGAGTCCAAATGAGGTGCGGTTTTCGGCCATGCGATCGTGATCGAACGCTCTAGGACATGGAGCAGAGTTTGGTGGGTTTTGGGCCAAAATGGAGGGGTGTTGGGCTGCAACACACACGAGGCCTTTTCGGTCCCTCGGTTAACCGTTGGAGTATCAAACGAAGTCCAAATGGTACGAGACTTGACAGGCGGCCTACCGGTAGTAAACCAAGGCCTCTTGGCAAGTCCCGGTACAATCCGGAAATGTTTAATCCCGACACACAAAAGAAAGCTAGAAATGACCACCGGAGGAGAACGAAGCGCCGGAATGCAAAACGGACAACGGGGAAAATGCTCGAATGCATGAGATGAACACGTATGAAAATGCAATGCACATGATGACATGATATGAGATGCACGACAAAGAAAACAACACATGGAGACAAAGACCCGAACCCGAGAAATAAATATAACTTAACACCGGAAACGGCAAGAGTTGGAGTACAAATTGGGAAAGTTATATCTGGGGCGTTACAACACTCCACCACTACGAAAAGATCTTGTCCCGAGATCTAGGACTGAAAGAACTCCGGGTACTCAGAACAGAGGTGATCCTCGCATTCCCAGGTAGCTTCACGGTCGGAATGGTGTGACCACTTGACTTTGAGAAATTTGATTGACTTGTTGCGAGTCTTGCGTTCAGTCTCTTCAAGGATAGCAACTGGGTGCTCACGATAGGAGAGATCTTCTTGGAGCTCAATGTCCTCGAAGTTGACGGTGCGGTCAGGAGTCTTGAAGCACTTTCGAAGCTGAGAGACATGGAACACATCATGAACATTTGCAAAGTTTGAAGGAAGCTCGAGTTGATAGGCGAGGTCGCCTCTCTTGCTGACAATTTTGAAAGGTCCCACGTATCTAGGGGCAAGCTTCCCTTTGATACCGAAACGACGAGTACCTTTCATAGGAGAGACACGGAGGTAAACATGATCTCCGATCTCAAAAGCCAAATCACGGTGCTTACTATCATAGTAGCTCTTCTGGCGGGATTGGGCTGCTTTGAGGTTATCTCGAATGACTTTGCACATTTCCTCTTCCTCTGTAATTAAGTCATTACCCAAAAGTTGACGTTCATCGGTTTCAGACCAGTTGAGAGGGGTACGACACTTCCTGCCATACAGAATTTCAAAAGGGGCCTTGCCCGAACTTGCTTGAAAACTATTGTTGTATGAGAATTCAGCATAAGGAAGACAATCCTCCCACTTCATGCCGGAGGAGATCACACAAGCCCGGAGCATATCTTCAAGAATCTGGTTGACACGCTCGACTTGACCACTTGTTTGAGGATGTAAAGCAGTGCTGAAGCGGATGTTCGTGCCCATGGCCTTCTGAAAAGAATCCCAAAACTTGGAGGTAAAGATGCTGCCAAGGTCTGAAGATATCACTTGAGGAATACCGTGCAGAGAGACAATACGAGAGGTATAGAGTTCTGCCAATTGAGCTGCAGTGATCGACTCTTTGATAGGCAGAAAGTGAGCCACTTTGGTGAGTTTATCGATGACAACGAATATAGCATCATTGCCACGCTTGGACTTTGGAAACCCAGTCACGAAGTCCATTTCAATGTGGTCAAACTTCCATTCTGGAATGGCAAGAGGTTGGAGGAGACCTGCTGGCCTTTGGTGTTCTGCCTTCACTCTTCTGCAGACATCACATTCATTCACGAATTGAGCGATCTCGAGCTTCATTTGAGTCCACCAATAAGCTTGCTTGAGATCCTGATACATCTTCGTGCTCCCAGGGTGGATGGAGAGGAGAGAATTGTGAGCCTCGTTCATGATCACTTTACGGAGGTCACCTTTGGGCACAACAATACGGTCCTCGAAGAAGAGAGTGTCCTTGTCATCAAGGTGGTAGCACTTGTACTTGGACTGACTCTTGGCAATCCCAATCTTCACCTTTTTCACCATAGCATCAAGAAGCTGGGCTTGGCGAATCTGGTCTTCTAAGGTAGGAGAGACTTGAAGGTTGGCGAGGAAACCTTGAGGAACAACTTGAAGGTTAAGCTTGCGGACAGCTTCACAAAGCTCGGGTTGATAGGGCTTAAGAATCAGACTGTTGCAGTAAGCCTTCCTGCTCAAAGCGTCAGCAATCACATTGGCCTTGCCTGGAGTATACTCAATACTCGGATTATACTCTTGAATCATTTTGACCAATCGAGTTTGCCTGAGGTTGAGATTAGGCTGAGTGAAGATGTACTTGAGACTCTTGTGATCAGTGAAAATGTCCACTTTTCTTCCCAATAGAAGATGTCTCCAAGTCAACAAAGCATGCATAACTGCCGCCAACTCTAGATCATGAGTGGGGTAGTTCTTCTCATTAGGCTTCAACTGGCGAGATGTATAAGCAACAACTTTCTTCTCTTGCATCAAAACTGCGCCAAGACCTTGGAGAGAGGCATCACAAAAGACCTCGTACGGCTTGGATTCATCAGGCGGAGTCAGAACTGGAGCAGTGATCAACTTCTCTTTCAAAGTGTTGAAAGCAATATCACACTCCGGAGACCAAACGTACTTGACGTGCTTCTGAAGAAGATTAGAGAGAGGCTTCGCGATCTTGGAAAAGTTTTCAACGAATCTTCGACAATAGCTTGCGAGACCGAGAAAACTACGAAGTTGTTTCATGTTCTGAGGAGGTTCCCAATTCACAATTGCAGACACCTTCTCAGGATTCATGGCAATGCCCTTGGCAGAGATGATATGACCAAGATAAAGAACCTCATCGAGCCAAAATTCACACTTGGAGAACTTGGCATAGAACTGATGTTCTCTGAGCTTATCAAGAACCAAACGCAAATGCTTGGCATGATCTTCCTTGTTCTTGGAGAAAACTAGAATGTCGTCGAGATAAGACCAAAACGAAGTCATTGGTGTAGGCGTTGAAGATGAAGTTCATCATGCGAGAGAACGTCGGAGGAGCGTTGGTGAGGCCAAAAGACATGACAGTGTATTCATATGAACCAAAGCTTGTTCTGAATGCTGTCTTGGGAATATCTTCTTCACGAATGCGAATCTGGTGATAACCCATACGGAGATCAAGCTTGGAGAATACTTGGGCACCTTTGAGTTGTTCGAACAGCTCATTGATGTTGGGAAGTGGGTATTTGTTCTTGATGGTCTTCTTGTTCACCGGACGGTAATCAACACAAAGTCGGTCCGTTCCATCCTTCTTCTTCACAAAAAGAACACCACAACCCCACGGAGACGAACTAGGCTGGATAAGACCCATTCTTTCTTGCTCATCGAGTTGCTTCTTCAGCTCCTTCAACTCTTCAGGTCCAAGCTTGTAAGGACGTTTGCACACAGGTTCCGTGCCAGGCTCAAGTTCAATAACGAATTCAACTGGCCGGTGCGGAGGCATTCCTGGAAGCTCTTCTGGAAAGACGTCTTGATATTCGCAAACGACTAGAATTTGAGAGATGGCATCCAGTTCACCCTTCTCATTGAGAGAAAATAGACGAATGGTATTATCCCGAGCGGCAAAGACAATTACATCCTCAGATGAATGAGTCAATTGAATCTGCCTGGCTGCACAATCAAGCTGAGCCTTGTGCTTAGAAAGCCAATCCATCCCGAGAATAAGATCAATATCCGAGTCACCGAGAACCGTAGGAGAAGATAGAAACTTGTAGTCACCCAAAGTGATAGAAACATCCAGAGCAACGGAGTTAGCATGCATGCGCTTACTGGGAGAGACAACTGCTAAAGGACTAGGCAAAATTTGCAAAGGCAAACCATGCTTAGATGAAAACGGTCTCGAGATGAAACAATGCGATGCACCCGTGTCAAAAAGAACTTTTGCAGGAAAATCATTAACATGAAGGTTACCCATGATCACATCTGACGAGTCCTCTGCCTGAGCTGCATTCATCAAATTGACCTTGGCATGCTTGGGGTTATGCTTGACCATAACTGTACTTGCCGATCTAACATGAGGAGGAGGAGGAAGACGCCTCTGGTTGAAACACTTGTTGGCATAGTGACCCTTCTGTTGGCACTTGTTGCACGTGACCTCTGCAAGCGGACGGTGATACGCGACACTCGATCTTGGAGCTTGAGACGAAGCCTTGTTCTGAAAGCCAGGGTTGGGTGGGTGGGAAGAACCACTGCCACACCTTTGCTCTTCTGCTGATACGGCTGACGGAACGGAGGAGGAAGCCAAAACTTCTGCTGCTTGGCCACTTGAGTAGAGGAAGAAGGAGTAACATCTCTGACTCGCTTCCTGGAAGCATCACACCTCAACTGAGCAGCCTCTTGCTTCAGTGCCATGTTGTAGAACTCATCGTATCTCAAGGGCTCGAAGAGAACAAGAGCGAGCTGAATATCTTCTCTAAGACCACCCCTGAACTGATAAATCATGCTCTTCTGATCAGGCACGTCCTGCTTGGCAAAGTGGGCAAGCTTCTGGAACAACTTGTTGTAGTCATAGACAGACAAAGAGCCTTGCTTTAGATTGCGGAATTCCTCACGCTTGCTTTCAACCACGCTCTGCGGAATATGATGAGCTCGGAAATCTCGACGGAAATCATCCCAAGTGATAACACGTCCACCTATGGAATCCTTGTACTGCTGGAACCATTCTGCAGCTTGATCTTTGAGTTGGAAGGAAGCGAACTTGACAAAGTCCTCAGGCCCGATGTTACTGCACTCGAAATGCTTACACAGATCCACAAGCCAATCGTCAGCATCGGTTGCGTCAACACAATTGCTGAAAGTCTTTGGCCCGTTAGCAAGGAACTGGTTGAGTGTAGCAAAGTGACTCTGATTGCTGCCTTGATTCCCTTGACTGCCTTGATTGCGCTCTTGAAGAATTTGCATGATCAGCTGAGTGTTTGCATTGGTTGCGGCCATCACAGCTTGCCATGCCTCTGGAGGAGGTGGAGGCGGTGGCGGATCAGGATTGGGAGTCATGCGCGTTGGAGGAGCCATCTTGAAGAGGGTGACCACCATTAGCACATTGACAGATAAATATTGAAGCTGAATCCAACGGAATGAAAATTGCAACATATAGTCTTCACATCCGAACAAAATGAACGAATGCATTCCTCTTGAAATGGTCACATATCCATAAATTGAGAAGCCACGTAGAATTAAGGTAGAGAAATAAATCAACAAGGTATAGATCAAGAACGAATAATCGGTAAGAAATCCCAATTTCAAACCAATATCTGTGGAAGAAGAACTAGAGCTACTAGAATTCCCACCTATGATACTCCCGAACCTTTCCGGTATGCAATCAGGTGTTGGGGATACAGGGGAAGCATAATATCTCACCCAAACTAGCAAATCCTACATCCAGCTGTATCCATCCTTCAACACATAACCAAGAAAACTTCGGAAACCATCTACCTCAACCTTCGAAAAGCATCCGTTATACAAGTTATGGCGATACTCACGAACTCCCGCCCCAGTACTGGGTGGCGTCGAGGTTATCTCACCAACGAACTGCATAAAAGAGATTTTCGATGTCGGCGAACATATCTCAAGTATTCCAGAATTGCAACGATAAAATGATGACAACACCTCAGAGCTCAACTCCCCGGGACACTTCCACTAAACCCCTGACAGGAGGCACCAAGTCAATGTTCTCATCATAAGCCATCGGAACGATTCCAAGATACTCGCGTGATCCTAAATTTTTTTAGTGAAATTTGAGAAGAGAAGAGTCAAAACTCTACGTCAGGATGCCTTACCAGAGCGATGAGGAGTCTGGGAAGTAAAAATAATTCCTAAGCTCTCCGATATATAATTCCTAAAGACTCAAAACATTTTTCTAGACACAACTCGGCTGCTAAAAACGATCAAGTAATGGGGCTCCTAAGGTCGGGGAAGGCTCTGATTACCAACTTGTAACACCCTCGATGCGACTATAGCTCCCACGTGTCGAGGCACGACTTAGAGACATAATCGCATTGAAGGCATATGTCGCGAGTTAGGCAATCTTCACAACATCCCATGTAATATGAATAATAAAGGGGAGAACATAGTTGGCTTACACTCGCCACGTCAATCAAGAACATAAATAACATTACATCATCCAAAACACTCATGGCCCGACTACGGTGCCAAAATAGAAGAGAACCCAACATGCGACGAGGTCCCAATCACCCCCAACTGGGCACCACTACTGATCATCGGGAAAGGAAACGTAGTAACGCTGAGAGTCCTCGTCAAACTCCCACTCGAGCTCGTACTCGTCACCTGGAGCGGAACCACCTGGACCTGCATCTGGTGTAATAGTAATCTGTGAGCCACAGGGACTCAACAATCTCGCACCCTCGCGATCAAGACTATTTAAGCTTATAGGAAGGGGAAGGCAAATATATGAGAAGCTGTAGCAAGCGACTAGCATATATGGTGGCTATCTTATACGCAAAAGAGAGCGAGAAGAGGAGGCAAAGCGCGAGCGTGAAAAACTAGAGGAACAACCTGCGCAAGCATTACTCCAACATCGTGTCCACTTCCCGGACTCCGCCGAGAAGAGGCCATCACGGTAACACACTCAGTTGATTCATTTTAATTAATTAAGGTTCAAGTTATCTACAACCAGACAGTAACAAATTCCCATCTGCCCATAACCGTGGGCACGACTTTCGAAAGTTCAATCCCTGCAGGGGAGTCCCAACTTAGCCCATGACAAGCTCTCACGGTCAACGAAGGAATAGACCTCCTCCCAAGACGTTCCGATCAGACTCGGTATCTCGGTAACTCAAGACACTTCGACAGGTTAAAACAAGACCAGCAACACCACCCGAATGTGCCGACAAATCCCGATAGGAGCTGCACATATCTCTTTCTTTGGGCACACTCAGATTGTCTTAGGTACGGGTAGGCCAACCCAGAGTTGCCCCTGGTGGCCACCGGTAGCTGACAGGTGGACCAACACTCAGAGGAGCACTGGCCCGGGGGGGTAAAATAAGATGACCCTTGAGTCTGCAGAACCCAAGGGAAAGAAAAGGGCTAGGTTGCAAATGGTAAAACCAAGGTTGGGCATTGCTGGAAAAGCTTTAATCAAGGCGAAATATCAAGGGGTTTCCATTATAACCCAACCGCGTAAGGAACGCAAAATCTGGGAACATAACACCGATATGGCGGAAACTAGGGCGTTAAGAGTGGAACAAAACACTAGGCGAGAGGCCGAGCCTTCCACCCTTTACCAAGTATATAGATGCATTAAGATAACATGGCAATATAATGATATCCCAACAAGTAAATAAATGATGTTCCAACAAGGAACGGCCTCCAATCTTCACCTGCAACTGGCAACGCTATAAGAGGGGCTGAGCAAAGCGGTAACATAGCCAATCAACGGTTTGCTAGGACAAGGTGGGTTAGAGGTTTGACATGGCAATTTGGGAGGCTGACAAGCAAAAGGTAGGCATCATAGCATTGGCATAGCAGAAGAGCGAGCAAACTAGCATAGCAAAGATAGTAGTGATTTCGAGGGTTGTCAGAGTTGTCAGAGTTGACTGGATCCTCAAAAGCAAACTCAATGGGCTCCTCATTAGCGAACTCGTCTCCTGGCTCTACCCAACAAGACAGACAAGCAACAAGGATACAATCAACCACGTGCAAGACCAAGCAATATGATGAATGAAGATATGCTATGCGGGATGCGATGCGGGATGCAAAATGCAAGATATGACAGGAAATGCATGAACCTGGCCTCAACTTGGAATTCCAAGGGTGCCACTAGAAAGAGGGGATGAAATCGCTTGGAAACGATATAAAGATCATTGGAATCGGAGTTATGGTTTGGAAATGGTAAGCGATTTAAGAATGACACCGGTCTGCGATTTACAGCAAATAGGCATCTAAATGCAATGAGATGAACATGCTACAGCCACCAAACATGACAACAAAATACATGGCAGGGATGCACACAAGATGCTTAACAAAAGACTAGCACTGAGCCACGGCCAATTCATCCATTATGAGGTCCAAACAAGCATGGCAAAAACGCAAATGCAAAACAGATCTCAGACTTAGTGAAGTTAACACTTGTCTGAAATTTCAGATCACGAAGCCCTCTTCGGAGCAGCAAAACAACATGATACATGACCTGATTATGATAAATAAGAACATGGCATGGAGCTACTCAACAAGCTTAACAAAAGTCCCTAAGTGACCTGGGGCCAAAAGGGATCACAAAATATACTAACAAGCACACGAACATAGCTCAAACACAATCAGTTTTCAGACTTAGTGAAAACTGAGACATGCTGAAATATAACTCACGAAGACATGTAAACGAGCTCGATGCACTCACTACGGTGCAAGTCATGGCAAGGCAAGCATACATCCATTAAGAAGGCGCACAATTCTAGCTAGACATGGCAAGAACAATGGCATAGCATGCACGGATCAACTACAATAACATCGGCAAAATCACAAACGAGTTGACGATCTGCCCAGATTCACAACGACACTGTTCATCGGGCTCGCGCGACGAGGATGGCCGGGAGGAGTTCGCCGAAGCTCGGATCCGAGGTGGGTCGGCGGTGGCGCGGGCCGGCTCGGGCGGCGTGGTGGCGGCAGTGGTCCGAGGCGGCGACGGGAGGCGTGGCCGCGGCGGCGCCGGCCGGTGAGGTGAAGTCGGCGGGGCGGCGGAGTCGGCGCGGTGGCGGCGGGCGTCGAATGGGGTGGCGGCGGCTGGCGGCGCGGCGGGCTCGTGGCGGCGGGGCGGCGCCGACAAGAGGAGGCG